>NW_008668612.1:31110-78097 GCF_000695815.1 Acanthisitta chloris
TCATTTTAAAAGCAGGAAAATTACCCTATCCATTATCAAACTGATTATCGAACCTTATAATTTAGGCAATAATGAAACAAAAACATTTTCTGCCCAGCTACAGAAACATTCATATAGAAAACGATCATTCTTTCTCTAACCCTGTTTTTTATTACTATATTGATCTTAAACTTCCTTAGATTTCAGTGTTCTTTTTTTTCGAGTCAATTTAATTTGTACTGAATTAGTTTTACATCTGCAGTAAAATATTAGTAAAATGTTCTATAAATTTTCATGAAGTGAGGATTTTCTTCATATGTTTTATTAGGTAATCTTAAGGAAATATGTTCTGCACCATCTGTGTCTTTAACTGCTCTCTGGTCATTTAACTGGAGTCATAAGCATCCTCTTATGCCTCATGTCAAGTATGATCTGGAGAACTGTGGATTTGTTAAAAGAGGTTTTTAAATTTTTTTTCTCCCTTTCTGAATCTTCCTGCCCTTCACTCTCACTTTTAGCATATTATTTGAAGCTGTGAAGGACAGATAACTGTGAAGTAATAGCAGACTGTTTGGGAATTTTCCTAACACAGAAGAAGGTAACTAATTTTCCATTAGCCCATAGAGTACTCCAGCTGTATGCAAATACATGTCTATCAAAACCAGTCATTCAGTATCACATTTGAACAAGTTCTTAGATTCTGTTTTCTAAATCCTTTTCTAATGGTAAACACAAGGTGTAAGCCATTCCCATTTCCAACTTTTTTCTGAAAATTACTACATTTGCTATCTACATCTATGAAGCACACTACAGAAACACAAATAACTGAAAAGGATGAAACTGTTGGCTCCCATAAAGCAGTGATATGATATTTGGCTGAACTGCAGGAATGGACTCTTGCTGTCTTGCTGATGAAGCCCCTTAAAGCAATGGAGTTGCACAAATGCACATACTCATATGTGATGGCAAATCATGGAATCACATAATCACTGTTTTTTACAGTGGTGACTGGACTGACACAATCTGAAAAGCATCATATTCTTCCTTACAGTATGCCTTTCATAAATCCATGTTGGTTGGGCCTGATCCACTGGTTGTTCTGCACATGCTATGTGATGTCACTCAGCATGATCCATTCCATGACCTTCCCTCATACTGAGGTCAGGCTGACAGACCTGTGGTTCTCCAGATTGTCCTTCTGACCCTTCTTGTAGATAGGTGCTACATTTGTTAATTTCCAGGCAACTTGGACTTCTCTGATCAACCAGAATTGCTGGTAAATGATGGTAAGTACCTTGGCAAGCTCTTTCGACAGCTTTATTTTTGTTTGGGTTCTTTTTTTCCTTAATCATATAAATCATACATATGCAATTTTTTTTGTTGGATGTTGCATGTCTTCAATAGCTACCTAGCCAGCATCCTTTGCCAAAATTAAGCAAGAAATCATAAGTCATCAAGGACTCCAAACAAGCTGCTGTTGGTATTGGGATTACCTTATGGTGATCTTTCAGTTGAATTCCCTCGTTAGGAAAACAGGGTGAAAAATTTTAAACTTTTCTTTTTAATTTCTGCTGTTCCAGACAGTTTCTAGAGAAGCTATTCACTGCTCTCTTCTTCCCCTCAGAAGACCACCACTGATCCATTTTATGCCAGATATCACATGGGCTTCAAATATTGTCAAAGGCTTACAAAATCTGTAAAAGAACTGCTTCACAATGCATGGAGTTGCATGGAGCTTAACCATTAAACAGAGTCACCAGTACAAGAAGTGAGACTTATTCAATTCTGACTAATGACTGAATTACTCACTTTTCCTTTAAGATGTTCCACAGCATGATCTGCCTCTCTTTTAATGGAAAATTTTCCGTGGTTTTACTATTCTCCATAATGTTCTTTCATTGAATCCTTATTAGTAATGTAATACAGCTGTGTTCACTTGTCACTTTCTCTATTGTGTTATCAGTATAATACAGCATATTTGTAGTACAAGAAAGAAATCTCTTTCGTTGTTTACCTGAATTAGTGGGAGGTGTCCCTGCCCATGGCGAGGGGGTTGGACTAGAGGACCTTTAATGTCCCTTCCAACTCAAACCATTCTGTGATTCGATGATTTATATCTGTGGATTTATATCCACATCACACAGCTGAACAGTATCTCACTCTATATAATAGAAAAGCCTACATAGAAAATAGTAGAACTAAATATCACCGTGGCCATAGTAACTAAAGCACATGGAAAATGGTCCAATATTCACATTAAAATTTGATTCCCAAACCCTGCTCATGAAAGTCCATACATGTTTAAGACACTCCAGCTTTAGTTCTCTTGCCTCAAAAACTACAGTTTTATTAACATATATTTTCTTTATGGAAAAGATGTGTGGCCTCATTTGCAGTGTATTACACTAGCATTTTTATCATGAAGTACTAATAAGTATCTATTTTAAATTAAAGAATAATAATTTCCACTCTCTAGTTTAGACATTATTTTATATTTATATGTATCATTCTATATTATGTCTCTTTTATGCACCAAGAAACCTTTTGTTTCAACATACAAGAATATAAGACAGTAACTCTTATTAATGTAACATTGGGTAGCACTGGGCTGACACTTTCCCATTATATTAGATATGTGTATTGAAGAGCATGTTACAATTATTAACCACAAGATGGCTCAATAGGAGAGGGAAATGAATCCTTTTTACATCAGAAAAAAAAACATTTCTGCAATTTAAAACTGAGCTCTTGGCTCCTCACGCAATAGGATTAAATGCATCCAGTTCAACCCATTATTAAACACAGAAACATTGTACTGTTAACCCAGTTTAGAGAAAAAGTAATCATAACTTTTGGTTTCCTTCATTATAAAGTTAGAAACCATAGCAGTTTTTTCAGATCTGAGGAAAGACAGATCAAGAATGATGGGAGAAATCAAACTTTTTAAGGCAAACTTTCATTGCAAAGTTGCTGCATGTTGCACAGACCAAACAAGTCCTCAGTTATCCTTAATGAAAGATTTTTAATTACTCTTTGTGAATCAGGTTTATACTTTATTGGTGGGACATAAATTACTAATGCATACAGTCTTGATCATTTAGTTACCAATGCTAAGACATAAACAATGCTTAACTCCCTCTTTCTTTCTTCTTTACTAGTATATTGCCAGTTGCCCATGGTTTTACTGCAGATGCATTTGCATATAGAATCACTTAATATCAAGATAGAATACAAAATTCCTTTCTTCATGTATAGATTAGATGCTTAGAAACTCTTACCTAGGTAGAAAAGCGTCTGTACTTCAAAATAATGCATATTGCTGGTAAGCGTTCTGCACATTTCTTGATGCCTGAAGCAAAACCGTCACAAAGGAAATGGAACCACCTCATTTGAAGCACCACGTTTCTCTAAAACTGAGAGATCCACAAGTAACAGCTCCTGCATTTTACTCTATAGTAAGATTCATTGGGAGCATTGCTGTTTTCTCTTAAGAAATAGACCAATTCAATATGAAGATGTCTGTGGATAACCTGGTATGTGCATATCCCTGCATGCCTACTCCCACATTGGAGGGTCATAAGGCTATCAACACATGGTCACACTTATTTTAACCACACCATTTACCCATGAAAAGTGGAGATGGAAAGCATATTGCCAGACAGGATGCCTTACAAAGAGACTTAACGTTAATGCATTGTTCCTGTGCAAACACTGCAAGCATTCTGGAGAGCAACTCGAGCCACACTGAATCATTTCCAGCAGGTAGCCCTCCACAACCTCTATGAGAACGTGTATCACGTGAAAATATGCACTTGAAGCAAGAATAATTAATTTCTGGTCCCTGGTTATTGAAAACTATGAATATATATATATATATATCCGTGAACTGGGAATATCAGAAGGAATATGCTTAAATGTCCTTGCCTTTTCTAGCAGTGAAGTAGTCTCTTGTAGCAGTGAAGTAGTAACTGCCATGGAAAAAGTGGAAAAGCATAGCTTCTCGAGGATTAAAGAAAAGAGTGAGACTGAGGGACTGATGTCATGCTCTCTTCCTCTCTTTTAGATTTGCCTGCTTTCTCACTCTCGCTCTTACACTCTAGTCTTTTCAAGGCAGGTGTGGTTAAGCTCATCATGTTTCCTCAGACTTTCAATGCTCTTTTTGACCTTTCCTGTATACTAGGCTTTGGCTGCTACCTGCACGGCCTTTGGGAAACAGCCCTTCTCCTGTAGTGTGCATACTGATCTTGTTCCTTGCCGAGGCTAGCTAGCCTGGGAGAAGGCAGTAATGGTATGCTACATTCAGCTCATGAGGAAGGGGAAGAGAAGGTGAGCAGAACATATTTGCTCAGTGCAATTGAAAAACTCCTGGGGAGTAGGGCAAAGGGAAGGAAGCTTCATGGGGACTTTGTAAGCAGCAGCTGTAGTTCCAGAAGGGGGAAAAAATGATAAAGGTTCAGGAAGCAGCAGACAGAGGAGAGATGGATGATTAGACCCTGGAGTTAGGGAAAGCAACCCCTTCATCATCTGTCTGCGTTTCTTCTTCCTCCCACATCTGGCTCACCAGCTGCTGCCTGGAAGCACAGTTTTGCAGCACTAGAGAGGCAGAAAGTGGGACTATTAGCTGCTCCCACCACCTCCCCAGAGCATCCTGTGCCTCTATCAGTCTGCTTTCTAGGCACTCAAATTTCTGTCAGCCTGCAAGGTGCTGAATGTCCTGCTGCCATCTCCTCAGATGAGACAAGCACTCCACTCTTTCATTCTCCTTTTTTTTTTTTTACAGGGCCATCTGACCAGTCACTGACCAAACCCTGCACCTGATCAACTCTATTTTTCTTTGTGATTGTCCTCATCACTGTGTGTCTCTGTGAGTGCATGCATGTGCATGTGTGTTTGGCATTTGTGATGCTTCGAAACAGACTAGCTAGGGACAAGATTTCTGGATCAGCTTCTCAGGACGCTTTTTTTTGTGTGAGACACTTACAAACTTCAAGTTGAACTAGCTGGAGACTTGCTCAAGAAGTTTAGGGGATGGACACTGAAAGAACTATAAATTTGAGATAGCTACCAGAGAGACTCATATCTGCTAGTGATCCCTGAGTCTGATCAGCATGCAAGACAGAGCAGGATCAGGCCATTTGTACTGTTCATTCTTATATGAGTACTCTCTGTGTTTATTTGATACCTGTACAAGAACTGTACTCCTGTCTGAGTTTACCTCTAAATGGTTGATCATGCTTGTGCATGGGAGATTGTTTATAGCAGAGGACACTGAAAGAGAGTCGATGGTGCAAGCCATTGCAGGGAATGGGTGCAAGATGTGGATTTATAGGTGCCTTCTGCAGTGACAGAGCTGTTTACTCCTCTGGTTTCTCATGTTTTGCAGCCCTGGATAGTCAGTGCAGGAGCATGAATGAGATGCTCTGAGTTATGCTTCCAGCCAAAAACCTCTTAAGTGCTCTTCAAGAAACAAGTGCATGCCTTCAAAGCATGATTTCAAGGACACTGCCATCACTGTACTGAGTTCAATGCTGTGTACCTTGCAACTGTCATCTTTCACACACAAAGGCAGTACAGAGGTTAAGGACCCCTGATACTGCCAAAGGCTCCTTTTCCTTTTATTTTCTGAGCAATAAAGTGAATAGTGTCAGTATGACAGAAACATAGGGGGAAAAAATTTGAAAGTTATAGAAAGTTCATCTGAACACTAAGAGGTTCAGTAAGATCAGGGGAGAGACAGCAAAATAAAGGAGTTCATGCAGCAGCAGAAATAGGGTCCTAAAAAAGGATGAGAGATGAATGAGAGAGCACCAAAAGAGCCAGAAGAATGAGCTGAAATTTGGCTGGAAAAGCACAAAGATTTCTGCAGCATTGCCATCTCTATGTTGCTTTAGAAACTTTCCAGATTGTTGTGAGACCTCTAGATCTATCAGGAGTCTCCTGCTGCACACTTTAGAGGGTCTTGGGGAAGCATGACTCACTCTGGTTCAGTTACCCATGGAAAAATCTGAAGCTTCTGCATTAAAACCAGCCTGAGGACCCAGCCATGTCCTCTGTATAGACTGTCAGTGCTTCAAAACCAAGCTGCCAAGTTGCTAAAGTAGGCATAACCCAATGCAGTTTATTCTTTCCTTCTGAAAGTAGCAGGGTCTCAGTGTCTGTCACCCTTAAGGAATCAACACATCAACTGATAAAAAACCCTGATAAAATAAAAGGGCAAGAAGCTTCATATATATTCCTTCTGTCAGTGATGACTCACATCAGCACCCCAGGCAAGTGTTGTGTGAGATGCTACCATTTTGCCACACAATGCCAAGATATTCAGGAGACAGACTTTCTCAATGAGTTTCAAGCCTCCTTACATTTGTCATCTGAGGATGTCTGCATACATATTTTATCAGTTTGGATGTTATATTTTCTAGCTAAGTAAAAATAACTTGCAAACTCCAACAAGACAATGCAAAAAGTGCAATCAATCCCTTTTAAATATATTTTCTTGCAGTCATTACTCAAATATTGATTTTTAGTGAGAGCTTCCAGAACAGTAGGTTTTGACCTGCGTACGCTTAACTGCCATGACTGAGAAAGGAGCAGCTGTAACTGATGTTTAAAATCCTGATTTATTTAATTAAATGTGGTATATGTGATTTCTAGGATGTGATCTCTTGATGTTTCATTGAAAGAGGTCACACATTCAGAAAAAAATGAGAAGAGTTTGTTTAATATAAGGCTATGTCTAGATAATAAACATTACAACTTAACAACTTAATAATATGAATAACTTACATTTACATAAGAATATTTAATAGAAGGCTATTTGGGATTTCAAACAGCTTCAGAAGATCTTTAAAGAATCACCATTTTCTAATCTGTATTCTTGCAAATAATTTTCAACTTTGGACTAAAATTTTTGCTGAAATAAATAGTGTGGTTTTGGTGTTTAATGGAAAATTTTAAAGCTTGTTTCCTTCAATTATATAAAATTCCTCACTTTTCATCCCTCAAAACACAAATCCTCATCTTTCAGATACCATTAGGGCAATCTATATGCAATACTCAGGATATCTTATGCTTCAGTCATCCATTGTTTTAATTATGCATGATTTTACTTTGAAGTCACTTTAACAAAGGAAAAAATATTTTAACTAAATAAATAAATACATAAACCAACCAGAAGCCCAAAAAATTCACAATTCATGGTGATTTTAATTACACTGTCCAAAAGGAGAAATAAAGGCAGTTGAATAAGTTGGCAAAAAAAAAAATCCAACACAGTCCAAAAAAACATTGCTGGCTTAACTAGGGCCATGATTTTGATTACTGTCTTGGGTCAAATTGAGAGTTAGAGGTATTCTCATGGCAACACCATACCTGTTTTGATTTTCATGTGCTCAAAAGAGGATTTCATATGTTATTAAGTCCTTGCAAGGATCCAGAGATGGGCAACAAAGCTGGTGCAAGGTCTGAAAGGAATGTCTTATGAGGAGTAACTAAGAACTCCAGGTTTGCCTAATTTGGAGAAAAGGCATCTGATGGGGACCTCATTGCCCTCTGCAGCTTCCTGAGGAGGGAACGGGAGAGGTAGTTGCTGAATTTTTCTCCCTGGAATCCAGTGACAAGACACATGGGAATGGTTCAAAGCTGCAGCAGGGAAGGTTCAGACTGGACATTAGGAGGCATTTCTTTAGTGAGAGGGTGGTTGAATGCTGGAACAGGCTTCCTAGAGACATGGCCAATGCCCCAAGCCTGTCAAGTGTTTCAGAGGCATTTGGAAAATGCCCTTAATTACAGGCTTTAACTTTTGGCCATCCCTGAAGTGGTCAGGCAGTTGAACTAGATGATCATTAAGGTTCTTTCCAACATTCTATTCTATTCTGTTCTATAGCACATTCTTCCAAACACAATAAATCCAAAACAACTCAACTTTATGAGTTTCTTCTGCTAGTGAGAATAATCAGAATAACATACTAAAAAATGGGCCTTGAGTATTGATCAGGCCAGAAGAGGTAAAACACCTGGAAGTGTTTCATCATGTGAAGCACACAAAGGGAATCACATAAGAGTGATACTTCATTTTCATGTCTTCTGGTTGTTAGAGAACTCAGTATCAGCTTTATTTTAAAATGCCTTTTTACATTGTCATACATGAACATTTCTAAATGTTATATGTTAACAAAGATAACTCACTGACACTGCTTTGTGATGTTGGGTTTTTATTTCAAATTGTATTTTATTTAAAATGAAAAAAAAAGAAAAAAGGTTTCTTGAGCAGAAGATACTACTCTAACAAAATTAATGTTCAGTATTGATTACATTTATAATCTGATTGCACATCTCATTTATAAATTCAATTTCATTTGGAATACAGAAATTCAAACTCAGTTGGAAAAAATGGGCTTGGAAGAAGTACTATAACTGAAGGTAATTTAGCTGAAAATATACCAAACGGTTTGTATGTCTGAAATAGAAACTCTGTTATAAATATATGTTAATCAAATTGCCATACTATAACTTCTCAGTTTTTAAAGTTAAGACAAATAAAATTTCAATTTCTCTGTTCTCAGCTTCAAATTGACTTTTCACTCTTTAAATGAAAGGGTTTGGTTTGGTGTCATCAGCAATCTTCTTCAGAGTACTCTTGGTCCCATCATCCAAGCCACTTATGAAGACATTAAACAGTGTTGGGCCCCATATCAATCCTGCAGATTCCCATTTGTGACAGGTTGCCAGTTTGAAAAGGCACTATTTGCTACCACTTTGGATATGGCTGTTATCTAGTTCTCCCACCACTGCACAGACCACTTGTCTAGACAGTAACACATCAGTTTCTCTAGGTGGAATCCATGGGAACTGCATCAAAAGCCTTGGAGAAATCCAGGTAGACAATGTCCACTCCTCACCCCACATCAACTAAATAGGTAACTTTGTCCTAGAAGGTGATCAGGTTTGTCAAGCACAATATGCATTTGGTGAACCTGTGCTGGCTTTTTCTAATCACAAGCTTCATTTAATTTGTGATAGCCACCAGGAGGATTCATTCCATAACTTTCTTGGGGACTGAAGTAAGACTGATGGGCACAAAATTTTCTGGATCCTCATTTAAGCCTTTCTTGTAGATGGGGGTGACATTATCTTTCTTCCATTCTACTGGAATGTCCCTCAGTCTCCATGGCTTCTCAAAGATTGTTGAGAGCTGCCGCTCAACAACATCAGCCAGCTCTTTTATCACTCTTGGGTGGATACTATCAGGGCCCATCTATTTGTAGGGGTAAAGCTCCTGTAATCATTCACACACCAACTCTTCCTTCACTGACAGTGGGTCTTTGTTTTCATCAACTCTTTGTTCCCAAGGCCAGGGCCCAACCATGCTGGTGAAGACAAAGCTGAAAAAAGTGTGGAGAATCTCTGCCTTTTCAGGGTTGTCAGTGACTAAGACACATCTTGTTTTACTGTGTGCCAATATTTTCCTTCTGTTCTATTAAGAACTTGAAATGCTCCAAAATTATTAATTCTCTGCTTCTTTTGGTTTACATATTTGTTTTTATTTATGGGTTGCATTAGGAATAGCCTTTTCTACTGGTCAAGGAAAGTAATCTTTCCTTTCTATTCAGCATGGGTGTGTTGGGTCCAGTTCTGGGACCCCCAGTACAGAAGAGACATATACACGCTGAAAAGAGTCCACCGAAGGGTCACAAAGATGGGGGACTGGAACATCTGGCACATGAGGAGATGCTGCAAAACCAGGCACTGTTCAGCCTGAAGAACAGAAATGGCTATAAATATTTGATGGGAAGGGATGAGGAAGAAGGAGTCAGGGTCTTTTCAGAGGTGTCCAGTGAAAGGACAGAAGGCAACTGGCATAAATTAAAATACATTAAAATCCATCTGAACACAACAAAGTACTGTGTTAATGTGAGACCGGTCAAACTTAGGAACAAGTTGCCTGACTGGATATGATATTGGGTGTTCTGCTCTAACTGGCTCTGATTGAGCAGGAAGGTTAGATGTTATCAAAAGGTACTTTCTGATGTAGAGGATTCTCTGATTCTGTGATATACTTCCCTCCTTCTTTGAGAATTTGCTAGTATGCTGTTTGAAAGAAGCCTTCTAGATGTGCTGGGTTTGGGTGTGGTAGAGTCAGGTTTCTTCACAATGGCTATTATGAGGCTATAGTTTTGTCTAGGAAGTTTTAAAAGAATTTTCACTTTTTTTTCATTAAGTCAGTGAAGACAGTTTGGCCAATGAAAAGCACTCTTAAAAATGAAATTTAGTGTATAAACAGTTAAAGAATTGTGAACGGAATTTTAGTGAAAACATGTTCAGAATTATTTACAGATTTATGATGATCAAAAGACAATAATTCATCCCTTCTGTAATTCAGCTAGATGTCAGTTCAAGAGGAAAAAGTTTATTTTACTTCTTTTTTATAGGAAAGCTATACATTTTTAGTCAGAAAATGAATTTAATACCTGTCAGGGTTTACTTTGTACATACTTACTCTCAATTTTCTAGTGTTTGAATGGATAGTAATTGTAAATGCTCAGAAGCACATTTAAATAGAAAATGTAATGCCTCACAGATGTTTAGCTGCTGGTGTTTTCCTCTTTTAGTTTGGAATTGGTTCTTTTTTTCCTTTTTCCTTTTGGCTAAATACTCCAGTTATTTTATTCCTTATTTCCTGAGCTGCTTTGCACAGTGTACTGAGTATATTGTTTGGTTAAAACTTACTTGCAAAGCTTAGAGTTAAATGAATTCCAAAGGATATAAACAACTTTTCTATGATTCCAAAGAAACTAATTTTGTTTTTCTATTACAATACTTGTCATAATACCAGCAACATGATTAGTATATTCCCAATTGAAATATTTTTATCAGCTAGAAGTGAATTGTATATATTCCAGCCTAGCTTAACAGTTACTGATTTTCAAGGACTATGAGCTAATCTTTGACTCATTAAAATATTGTAAAGTATGAGGAATAAATGAAATTCATTTGAAGTACTCATCCATGAATTCTTAATTGCTTTAGCTTGACTAAAGTCTGGCTGTTGTCTAAATGAGCTTAAGAACAGTCTTTTAACAAGATCTGTCAGCCAGAGTTAATTTTTGTCTGTCTTAATGGTACAGGTCTTGAAATTTTTCTGGGAGATACTTGACTCCCGGCCCAACAGTTGATCAGCTGGGTCACGAACCAGGTTGATCTTATCACAAATAGGGGAAGGAGAATAAGTATCATATGAGCAATAGAAGAATACAGCCAAGTGGAGTCTTTCAAGAGCAGAGCCTGTAATCTTGAGAAGCTAATTTCAGGTCCAAGACATGAAAGGTGCATAGCAGTAGATAAATGAGAAAAGTTCCCATGGTTTGGAAAGTTCTTATTTCTGAATTTTGGATGTGAAAACCCAGATATCTCTAGTCATCTGCAGAGCTTCTAGCATCATGCATTGGCATGCAGAATTAAAAAAAAAGATTTTCTGTATCAAGTGTTCTACTTTGTCATTTTCTGATTTTCATGGAATCTGTTCTTAATTACAGTTCAGAGCAGAAAACTAAAATAAAATTGACCCAGTAAACAGTGAACTAGGTATGAACAGCAGATCTCTGGGTCCTTGAGATTACAAGGAAAAAAAAACAAGGTTAGAATTGACCAGAAATTATAGTTATTGATAAAACTTGAAACCAAAAATAATCTTTGAACCCACCCCACTCTACCCCCTCTTGATTCTCTTAGCTTTTATTGCTGAACACGATGCCATACAGTATGGAATATCCCTTTCAACATTTTGGGTCAGCTGTCCTGGCTATGTCCTCTCCCAGTTTCTTGCTCACTCATAGCATACTGGCCTTTGTGGAGGACTGTGCCAGCACTTCTCAGCAGTAGCCAAAACACTGATGTCTTATCATAATTCTAAATACAAATACTATGAGAGCAGCTATGGGGGAAGCTAACTCCATCCCAGCCAGACCCAATACATTCACATTGCTTCTACTCATTCTCACAAAGACTGCATTTTTTTTCTCTTATAATTTTTCTATTTCCTGCTATGTTATGTTGGATTTGGAGTTTAGAAAAATCAACCCTCTCTGAAAGAGTTGAAACCTCTATTTATTTCCTTTGTTGAGAAACCTTTCCCTTAGGAAACACGAGAGGGATTTTTTCAGAAATCAGTATTGTACTCAACTATTGCACATCAAAGACAAAATTGCAGGGTATTGAGAAAGTTGACAGGAGAACAAACAGATCTGCAAGCTGCACACAAGATGTTCTGCAAATGTCCTGAATCCTCCAGAGCCTCTGAAATCACAGAAAATTACTGTGGCTAAGAGCTGAATTTACTTACTTTCAGAAAGAAGACTCTTCTGACATGATTTCCAGCTTATTCCATGTGGAATATATGGTAGGAGTTGACATGTTTAATAGTTGTTGTTACTATTGTTTTCTCATTATTTACTGTGTCCATCTTAATTTCTGGTTACTGAAAGCAACAGTCTTCACATTGTATTTTGGTCATAGTAGAATATTCTTGAACATCATCTGTCATCAGCTCTGAAACAAGGAAACCCTGAAATATGCTTTAACACATTTTCAGTTGAGTTTCTGCTGTGCATAATTAATTACAGACTGAAATATTAGGTACACATAATTTTAACCATGACCCTGAGACCTCTTGCACTCAATGCCCTGTACAAATGTGGGGTTTTTTCCTTCACATTCCTAACAGTTTTGTTTGGTCATATATTTTACAGAAAGTACTGCGATAACTTTTTGGTCACTCAGACAAACATCAGTGCACTCTGGGTCAGGCAGAGCACACAACACCTAAGACTACTCTGTATCTCTGCTCACTGTTGAGTTCATTAATTTGGCTCTGTCTTCTCTTCCATTTCTTAGGGTTTTCTTCCAGAATTTAGCAATATTTTTAAAATATTATGATCAACCTGTCAAAGTGGTTTGAAATCATGCAGTCGACTACAACATACACAGGAAGAGACTGTGAAAAAGTGTAGTTAACAAACTGGGAAACCAGACAAAGAATTGCACAGCCGTATGAATCTACCTTGTAAAGAATTAAGGGACAAAGAGCAGTAGAGCATTTCCAATGGTAAATCTTTCTCTTTGCATGGTCTGCTTTCTTTTCAAAATATGAGGGGCAACACTGACAAGTTTTAATGTTAATTTGACTGGCACAACTTTTAAAACATTTCTTGTCCCATTTATTCCTGATCTTTATTATTTTCTGAGCAAGAAGTTGACAGAAGAGAAAGCTGAAAAACTGGCAGACACTGAAAGTTCAACATATTCAGGCTTGCGTATCTTTACCTTCTCTTTATCCCCATAAACACACTGAGGCTCCACCAAAATCTTTCATACTTTGTCTTTTGCACTTCCTCAAAAAAAAATCTTCAGTGCTGACAATAAATTCCTAATGCATTGATGGAAAACAAACTATGTACCAAGTTGCAACTGTTCCCCTTACAGAGCTATTTTCTTCATTTTGCTACACCTCATGGCTCTTTCACTGTAGTTTTTTGTGCTATTCCTTTGACTAATGGAAGAATACAGAGAAAAAATCATAGCAGATGGACTTTACAGGAAAAAATACCTTTTCATCTGGTTTTATTAAAATAAAATAAATATTTCAGACAGCATGGAAAGTCCTTTACAATTTTTTTTCATTTTATTCATTCCCTCCTCCAGGTTTTCCTTAGGAACACAAGATATTTTTACTTTTTTTTAACTTGACCATTAATTTTTAAAAAAGTGATTTAATAAAAGTACAGTAAAGTGAGAAATACTGAGAAAGTTCTATTTTTTCTTTAAAAAAGTAATCACAGTTTGATTACTATTCTATTTACATGAAATAATTTCCCTGACAAAAAGAGGACTTCTCTATTTTTTGTTCAAGCATTGATGTCACAACTGTTTCCTACACATTTTCCTGTTTCCTACTAACTAATTTTTATTTAGCATACCTGTACTGACTACCTAAAAGACAATGTGGATAACAGGGCTCAGAGAAATAGCAGCCAGGAGTGAAGTGAAGGAATTTCAGAGTAAAATATTTCCTTTCAGAATTTTGTTAAGACTTGTTTTTCCAAAAGTAAGTGAAAAATTAAGATGTGGGGGAGAAAAGAAACAGTCTTAAAATTTTAGTAGAAAGGCTAATTAATTTTTTCAAAATCTTGTTTTCCTCATATAACCAATTCTGTTTCCTGCAAAGACAATTTTTTTAGTTATAAGATTTGGTGTACCTTCTTGTTGAACAAAAGTTCATTTCATCTAAATAATTGTTATGGTTTTATTACTATTATTAAATATTCTGAATCCTTCTTGTTTCAAAAAATCCACTGGCATAAAATAGTTGCAGTCTATCTAAAATTAGATAAGTATTGAGTGAGGGAAATAACTAACAAATTTGTTAAAAGATAATACATATAAGGGAGACATTAAAACTATAGCAGGTCTGTAGTATTGATTAAGAGATCAGCAATGTTTCTTCTTCTCTTTTTCTTTAGGAATATGGGTGAGTTCTGGGATTTCCTCTGTGTTTTTACACACTTATAGTCTAATTGTTATGATAGTTTGATAGGGTCCTTTACTACTTGACTTATTTCTATTCTGAAGAGGAAGAACAAGTGACAATGAAATGGAGTAAGTATTTGCACAGCAGGAGCAGAAAATTGCCCGAAGCTCTGCCAGCTCCAGCTGTGAGGAGAGACATCTGCTCAGCTAAGTAAAATCAGATCAGTATTTAGACACAAATTCTCTGAAAGACAAATTTGCATGGAGTAAGCACCAACTGAGCTTGATAGTGAGTAATATGTGGTGTCCACTCTTTGAAACTGGCTAATTCTTTTGAAGGATAGTCAACAAAAAAAAAATTCAAATGTATCAGTATCTATCTGGCCTGTTGTGTGCATTTTTTGACTTTTCCATCTACACCTTATGCCACAGAAACTTAGTTTTGGTTGCCTCCTTGTTATTAGAAAGAAATTCTGATGACATCTGTTGCATTTTTTAAATCTCTGAGCATAAGATACATTCACAAACTGGTACTAATACCAAGCAAAATAATAGGGAAATTAAAAAATTTTAATGTAAGCTGATATATATAACTCACTATGGACTCCTGAAAAATAAGTGTTTGATATTTGTAGCAACTTTGTTTATCAAGTAGTTTGTGCATCCAATGACAAAAGAAAATTCTCCTAAAAAGACTGTTGGAAGGCACAATTGCTAATGAAAATTGACTCTGAAATAGAAGAATTTCTTATACACCTTTTCCTCAGAACAGATATTGTGATAGTTAATACTGATATATTAGACAGAGCTGCTTCTTGAACACAATTCCTATCTGTGTGGAACACAATTTATCCAGCTCAGCAGTATAAATTAGTGTAGAAAATCCATGCAAAATACCTTCTAGTCTGGCACCCAGTAAGGCCATACCTGGTAAGAAAATAGAAATAAATAAAGAGCACTATGAAGGAAAGAGCAGCTAACTTCAGATTTTTTTTGAAAGATAAGGAGAAATACACACCTTTTGTGAGAAGACTGAGCTGTTAGACCTTTCCAGAGCTGACTTTCATAGTCAAACCTCTCATAACATGTAGCTGAAAGAAAAATCCCATTTTTCCCAAGAATAATATAAAGCGTGAAACCATTAGGCCTTGTAAAGTCAGCATTTCTGTTCATGCTGAATGACAAGATACACATTTACTGGAAAACATATAGTGTATAAAGCTAAGATTTATTCAGGATTGAACAATGGCTGTGTATGAACTTTCAAGACCTTTCTAGAACACGTATTTTCTACCCAGCTCACAGTTTAGAAAATTGGTTCTGGAAATTATCAAATAGTCACACAGTTAGGGGTTTCTTTTTCATTGACACTGTTCTAAACTTACACTTTGGTTTAGCTTTACTAGAACTGAAAGCTGGTAGCTGGAAACATTTTCTTCCTAAGTCACATTTCTGAGGCCACTTTTCCATAATAAATGGAGCTTTGTTTTCATTCAGATTCTCTTTGCTTCCAGTCTACCTCAACATTGCACATTTAATTTTCTTAGAGTACATTCAAAAGAGCATATGGCAAAGAAAAGGAATCCAGCTAAATAGTTATAAGCATTTACACTCCCACCAAGAATCAAGGATGATCAACCTTTGATATGCAGTCCAGATAGGTGAATCATTTTTGCTTGCTGATCCACATATGAGCTGAATACCATTGGATACTATTGGTATTATTTGAACTATCTTGAACATCAGCCAGTCACATACAGATGAGGGATGATTTTAAGAGGCAAACTAAGCAGTTTAAATGAAGTGCCATCCTTTCCCATCACTTCCCTGTGTGGTAATGCCTTTGTTTTACCACTATAGAATCAGAGAACCAAACAAAAAGCAAAACAAAAAACCATCCTCACAGCTTCAAATAAATTATATTTTCAAGCTAACAATAAGACATATTAAACTCTGAAGTGCTGAATCCTAAATAAACATCTCTAGGACATTTTACATAGTATTGCATGTCCTGAATGGAAGCATTGTAAGGATGATCTAGTGCGTATTTATTTGTGGTGCTTCTCATGTCTGGAGACTGAAAGCAACTGAGGATTACTTATACTAAATATTTTATATTTCCCTAGCTAGAAATATGTTACTTCAAGTATACACATCCTTTCAAAGCTTGTCTGACTGTGTGAAGGGAATAGCAATTGATTTTCTATAGGAACAGTGTCTAAAAAACAAAGCAGTAACAGACACATTTAAAGCTTCAGCACAAACACAGAGATTGATCTATTCTATTTTCTTTCATTAAACATGTTCCTCTAGGACCCTTGTAGGAAAAATAATGTGGAGGCACCTTTTGATATTTCTGTAAAGTGAATAAAACGAGGACTTTAGGCTTCACAGCCACAACTGTTATATCTGAAGAGCAATGCAATAAATTTTAAAACTTACAAAAAAAAAAAGCTCCCATTTTTCTTCAGTCAAAGTGTATTTATATAGCAGAAATAAATTAACACAAAGGGAGCAGTGAGTGTCGATAACTTCAATACAGATTTATTCTATGTCAGTTCTTGAAGAAATTTAGAAGAAAAACAACAAGGAGCACACCATCATTTTATATTCAGTGAGAGATTACAGTTATTTTCCTTAACCTTAGAGTCAAAATTTTTTTCCACAAAAACGTGTTTTCTTGTTAACTCAAGTAAGCTTGTGAGACACATAAGTAGGCAGTTAAAAAAAAATGTTGGTTTGGGTTTTTTTTCTCGCCAGCCAACCTACAAGCAAAATGAGCTATTTAGTCCCATAGGCAAGCAAAGTGGATATATATTCTGAATTTGCCTCCAGAAAAATACATTGTGTTTTCCTCCAGATGTGCTAAGAAATCCTGCTATACTTCCCTTTTCTACTGTCTGCTGTGTACAGTACATAGGTTTAAGAGAAAACATTTAATTTTTGTAGCATCTTTCCTTGCTTTAATACTGTAATACTATGATAGATGTACAATAACCTCACAGTCTCCCCTAACAACTTTGTCACCACATATTGTAAACAATATGATAAAACAAAATTAACTTTACAGATTTTTTCAGTATGCCATCTCTGTAATTCAGTTGTAACTGAAACGCAAACTACTACATATCCAAATTCAGGATGCTGTTGCCAGAATCATTGGTGTTATTATAGATTTTGGCTTTACCTACTGCAGTAGAATGCATTTACAAGTACTATAAATTAAATTTTATTTCAAAATAAAACCACCACTAAACCTAACTGTAGCACCAGACAGGACTGTAGCACGATTTTTCTATTTTATTGTCCTCCCTTTCAAAGTCAAGAACTTTATTTCACATGGGGAAAAAAAATCCCTTTCTCCTCAGTCATGCATACAGCATTTGGATTTTAATTTAGTAGTTTGATAATCACAATCCACTTAAGATGTATTAGCATGTTATTCTTATATTTTATGCCTGTTTAAATATGCTTCTGCAACTAAGAATATGGATAAAAATGTGGAAATCCCCTCAGCTCCTGGCTTTTATAGTGAGTCTACTCAGGCAGTTTAATATTATCTTGAATTCCACGGAAGTGTGTATGGCTATACATCAAACCTATAACTAAAAAACCCCACAAGATTGAGTGCCAAAATAATGCAGTTTAACAAACTGGTGAAATTAAGTTTCTGTGTGAGGTTGTAACAAAATCCACTCCAATTTGGAAACTTTCAACCTGAGCATAGATGTTCCTTTAACCTAGAACACCTTTGCTTCTTTGCATTGTTTGGAAAAGAAAAATATCCTTTTATGGGGCAACTCTACCTTCACAGACAATCTCTACTACCTTAGGTCCTTGTTTTCCCCATCTTGTCCCATAAACATGAGCAAAAATAAGGGATGTCATGACATCTTTTAATGAGCAAGCATAAATCTTGTCCCAGAAGCTGTCAGACAACAGAAAGTTACTCAATGCACTTTTAACAAGATGTCTCCAACCTTTTTTAATTCTAAATAGGTCAAGCTCATTTAAATGCTATTTTAATCCAAACTATTTTGCATAATCTCATTGTATCATATGCCAGATGTTTCTTGTCCATGCAACCAATTGCATGCAAACAACAAACATACAAATTCAGAAATAGTCAATTTGTGTATGTACATAGGCAGTTCTTACCACTTTCTGCCACTGTGATCAGTTTTCCATTTAATGTTGTGTACATGCTTAGAAGAATACATTCCAACATTAATAATGTTTTTAAAGCCATTTATATGCCAAAGGTTTTTAAGGGTGAAAAATTATTGGCTGAGTGGGTCATTCTTTTTTCCCATAAGTCATCTGCAGATGAATGTACCAAGATGCACTCTGTTATGAGATATACCCTGTGTTGATGTTCCATAATTTAAAGTTATTGAATCATGATGATTCAAATGACACAGTGCTGATACCAGTAACAGCAGAATAAGATAAAAATCCCTGTCAAAGGAAATAGAATTTTAATCTGGTTTTGGCCTGGCTCCTTAAGGGAAATATGTTTGTGCTACCATGCTGTCTGTCAACAAACCAGCTATAATAGTTCAAGTAATTTTGGTCATATTCAGCTGAATTATTCTTTCAATAATTAGCAGTTGAGTGGAGGAAAGATGTTAAATTATCCAAGGCGAGGTTGGCAGAGCTCAGCCATGACATGCTCAACCTAATAGCAGCTGGCCAGAGAACTGCTGGTAACATGCAGGTGACAGAGCTCTAGGACAGCAAAACTGAGCTCACAGTTAGGGCATTTTAGATATGTGCAAAAAAGAAGCTTGGATAAAATTAGGCTCACTGGACACATATGTGAAAGAAATGAAGCTTTTCCTGATCTGACTTGATAATGTGGGAAGGTTAAAAATAAATGCTTCTTCTGTTGACGTCATCCTGGCAGTTTAAAATGTAGTTACACTTGAAAAGCTGCAAAAATCTTTGTTTGGCTGTAAATTTCCTTTTAGATCCCTGAACACATATAACTGAAAAGTTTAAGTAAGACTTCCAAGAATTAGATTATAACAATACAAAAGTGCTTACAGAACTGTTTAAATTGTTTTCTATGCAGTTTTCTTAAATGTTCATTCTGAATCAGAGAAAGATACCTGCTAAGCACAACTCTGGTTATCAGGGAGGGGAAAATGCTATTTGGTCTTTATAGCAAATGATTCCAAAAATGTTTGGTTTTCCCTTCAGAGATGTCTATTAAATAATCTGGTGACTCCGCCAATGACACAGCACTGCCTCTTCTCTCCACTCTAAATAGGGGATATTTAAAAATTATTCTGAAAAACACATTTTTTTTAACAATCTTTAAATGAGATGTTTCTCCATATCTTGCAGCATGATTTCCAGCAAACCTTATTCAGGATAATTCAGGCAAATAACCATTTGACATGCGTCAATTTTAGAACCATTGTGATACTCAAACCACATGGTAAAATTTATAGCAAGGATCTACATGATGTCCTTATTTTTTGCCCTCTAATGAAGCCCAACTTTCCATGATACCATGTATCTGTTAATCTTAGTTGCATACAGGAAGCAAAAAATATATGCCAGGTAGGTCTCCACTGTATTAGCCCAAGCATGGAAAAGTCATTGAAGTACTATTTATATAAGTTCACACTGAATTGGTAAAAGGTCAGAATGATTAAGTGAAAGATTCTGTTTTAGATTAGGAAAGGTGATTTCTGGAGGAACTTCTGATCTGAGAAAAAAAGAAGTCCTTTTGTTTTAAGAAAAATTCCAACACACTTTGCTTTCTCAGGTTGATTTACACTTCTCAAAAGCACAGAATAATCAAGACTTGGAACTGTTTCAACTGTCTTTTAAATATTTTTTTACTATCCATTTTATATCATGGAAACTCCCTAGTTAAAGACAAAGCAGCTCTAATGAGTGTGGGTGCTTGTTGTATTTCGATTTTATAGCTATTGAACCCAGTAGGATTCTGTTTCTCTAATGCTGTATTCACTAGGCATTTGCAAGTATCCATTGCATCCCTGTTTGCATCTTTCAGCTGGTAATATAATCCTGAGCTGACGCTAAGCACTTGCATGCCTTTACCCACAGTGCTAAGTCAATTATTTTCTTGGATCCTCACAGGGCACATCTGCTTTATTACAGTTTTGTGAGTTTTCTTGCTGACATAAAGCTTAATATGGAAAGTTTTTATGTTAAAAAAGTTATGTATAAAATATCCCTTGAGAGTGACACTTTTGTTGAGTAAGTGGGTGGTAGTACCAGAGAGTTCTTGATGAGTATGTTTTAATGTCGGTTAACTAACTTTTAAGGTTCCTTCCAACCCAAACCATTCTATGATTCAACAGTTCTATAAGAAATTTGTCAGAAAGTTGTTTCAAGATATAAGACACTGTCTCAAATACTTTGTCAAGACTGAATAAGCGCTGCTGCCTGTTAAGCATCTAGGTAGAGACAAAACTTGAGCAAGGCAGGTACAGAAGTCTGTTGACTAGCAAAAACAGACCCTAGTAGCATTGTCAAAAAAGAGATACAATTAGCAAAAGGTTTTGCAGAACTAACTTCTCTTAAAAACAGAAACACATCCAGGGCAAGGCTGAGACTCTACCTAATATTTGCAATCAAATTGCACAATAATTTTGACTGAATGGCATTTCTAGAATTTATCTGGTCCAACATCCAAGGTCTATATTCTTGCAGTTTGCTGCAAGTCATGATGTTTCAACTGCAGCATCAGGGCCTCAAGTTTTGAAGATGTCTGAGGATGCAGATTCCACAACTTCTCTGGGCACCTATTGCAATGTTTCACTACCTCAGAGTGAAAAGCAAGATTAAAATTACTTCTGCAAGTGGAGATTAAGGGCTTAAACTAGATCATTGTGTAAGTACTCTGTAAGCTTCTTGTATGTGTTTTTATTCATAGAAGGCACTTAATTTCGTGGTAGAACTATTTTTTTCCATAGAAACATAAACTTCTTTACAGATACAGATTAAGAAGTACTTTTAATTATAAAAATTTTTGAGGAATAAATAAAACACAAATATTATTGTTTTGTTATCAGAAAACTGTGTTTAAAACAGAAGAAAATTCAGACACACTGAATAGGGATTTTTTGAGATTGTTTGTGGCCTTTAGAAAATGTGTGCAGGCTTTTGAATAAGAATAGCTTATGTATGCATTCCATATTGCAATCAGAAATATCAGCAATGAATGCTTAGATCTACACTAATGATTCTGGTGTCTGTTACTTCAAAATTCCTCTGACAGTGATTAGGTTTATTTATTCATTTATTAATAAACAGCACAGAAACTCTAGGTACTCTTTAGCCCATTTTTATTGCAAGGTAAGTGATATTTAAGTACTTAATTTAATATTCAGCCATTATTTCTCCAATCACCAAGCTGGCAGGGAAAATCTTTATGCTAAAGAACTGCAATATATGAGGAGAAACAAAGTTTCTTCATTAAAACCCTTGCTTAGATTTACCAGCTGACACACGAAAATGATTTAAGGACTGACTTACTTCAGATTAGATCTTTGATTAGAATAATTTTACATGCCATCATTAACAGTTTATGATGTTGTCACTGTGATAAGAAAGACATTGTATATCACATAATACCTCTATGCTGAAACCTATTTCTCAGGTCCTTTAGAAATGCTGATCTTTACCAAGTAGCTAAATACATTTTATCTCCAATACTAATACAAACCTAAAGTACATATTTTGATGCATTCTGGGCGTCATTTCAGAAACTGATGTAATGGAGAGGAGTTGAAAGCAGGGGCGATATCCTTATGCACTTGTTTTGCAGTCAAAAAAAAATAAATTCCTGCTCCAGTTTCTAAAGTCAGAGTGCTGATGACATTTTCAAACAGCTGGTTCTTAAAGATCATGGGGTTTTCAGTAGGATAGTTTTGAATTTTTCTATTTCTAAGTGCAATGAAATCTGACCTAAGTAGACAAATTCTTTCAACTGTTTCCTATTCAATCAGTATCATCAGTAGTTTCAAGATTCAGCATAAATTACAAGCCTTTTCAGAACTTGGTCGCTTTGTAACTGAAAATATAGTCATAACTATGAAAGATGGAGTTCAGATTAAAAATATTCACTTGAAGATAAACTCCTTTTGTCTCTTTTTAAAATCTGCTCCTTCTCAAGTTTTTCATAGGACAATATGCAATTATGTAAATATGTTATAATCAAGTCCCATATAAATTCATTAAAATTACTTTATTCCCTGTACTATTTTTGCCTGGGAAGACACCATAAACCAAAATATAATCTCTAAGAAATGTCTTAAGACAGGTCCATAGCTGAAAATTATTATGGAATCTGTCTATTTCATTCCTTCTTTCCCAAAGTACACCTTGCAGTTGGTGCACAAATAGGATTGGTGAAAGTACTTTCAAAAATACCAAGGAATTAAAAATTCTAAAGTATGCAAAATCTATCAGGATTTTTTTCCTATACATTTTTTGTCTTCCAAAGAATCCTACACTTATATCAGTGGAAATCAAAGATGCTGTCTGCAGCTGAGATAATTTTGTGGATTTCTTGTCTGACTCATAGAAATCAGAATAATGGTGTCTTTTCAGAGGATGGTGATGCTGATAATTCAGGTTTTTGACAGCTAGGATGTTTATGAGTTCAGGCATTTCACTTTGGTTATTCGGGATTAGAAAGTATGACTTTCACTGGCTGATAAACAGAAGAAAAAAATCAATACTTACAATTCCTTTGCTACCATGATGACTGTATTACTAGCAACTATGAATTATATCACTGTAACTGGTGACTTCATCTTGCCAGATGTCTGCTGGAAATACTACACAGCAGAGAGGAATCAGTCTAGGAGATTCCTGGAATGTGTGGAAGAAAACTTCTAACAGAACAGGTAAATAAGCTCACCAGAAGAGGTGCTCTGCTAGACCTGGTGTTTGGAAACAAAGGTCTGGTTGAAGATGTAGTGGCCGGTGGATGTCTTGGACATAGCGACCATGAAATGATAAAGTTTTCAATAGTGGATGACACAATGAGGGCCAGCAGCAGAGCTTCCACCTTGGACTTCCAGGAGACAGACTTTGACTTGTTTATGACATTGATTAATGGAGTCCCTTGGGAGTCAGTCCTGAAGCGTAAAGGAGTCCTGAAGGATAAAGGCATTCAGGAAGGTTGAAAATGTTTTTTAAAAGCATTGTTAAACATTCAGGAGCAGGCTGTCCCAATCTGTAGGACAAAAAATTGCATACAAGGACAGTGGAAAAACTCCTGGTTAGTGCACCATTACATCCAATATTCAGTAGGAACAGCGTATATGTAACAGTCAATTGAAGCTAATTTGAATTGTCTGTAGAAAAGAAGTCAGACAAGTAGTGCTGTGAATATTGAGCTAAATAAGGAGGAATGCAAGCTTGATGCAAAGAAAGCAATAGCTATTCTTCCTGGGCTGCTTTAGACAAAGTATTGTCAGCAGGTGGAGGAAGATGATCTTCCCTTTTTTTAGCACTTGCAACTCCACACCTGGAGAGACATGGATATACTGGATACAGTCCAGAGAATGGCCACAAATATGTTTAAGGCACTGGAGCATCTGACACATGAGGAAAACCCGAGTGAGCTGAGACTATTCAGCCTGGAGAAGAGAAGGCTCAGGGGGATCTTTTCCATGTATGCAAATACCTGATGGGAGGGAATGAAGAAGCACCATACAGGCTCTTTTCAGTGATGCCCAGGGAAAAGACCAAAGGCAATGAGTTCAAAATTCAACACGGGAGGGTCCTTTATGAAAACAAGTAAACACTCTTTTGCTGTGAAGGGGACTGAGCACTGACAGAGATTGCCCATAGAGGTTGTGGAGTCTCCATCCTTAGAGATAGTAAAAGTCCACCTGAACATGATCCTGGGCAACTGGCTGGGCTTGAGAAGGGATCCTGCTTGAATAGGGAGGCTGAAGCAGGTGACATCAGAGTTCCCTTCCTACCTCAAACTTTCTGTGATCCTTTGATTCAATGAAAGTTTTGGCAAACTGTCTAGAAACTTTTAATAAAGTAGCTCTTTCAGTATTGAAGCAGGAGTACATTCTTCAAAATTTAATTGTTCTGTAATCTGATTTATGATATGGAATAGTTTTGCTTTTCCTTCTACACAGTAGTATCTTTAGCAACTCAGGAACTGCTTGCTTCATGCAATGTATAACCACACTGCCCAAATCTCCTTTATGAACATTCATCCAGGCAACTGCTACCTCCACAGATTATCAGAGTTTACTATAGAGTCATTCTGGCATACCACTGCAAGAATATTTCATCAATGCAGGATATAAAAAGTAATAGCTCACTCACTCAGCCATACTTTATTACTGCTCCACTGTGTGGTTTGCAGTAGTTTCAATTTGTTTTAATGGCCAATTGAAAACCTTGGCTTCATCTCCTAGGACAATTTCCATTCACTTCCAATAGGATGTTATCTCCCAAAACACAGTTAGTTTTTCTAAAACTTATACTTCAGTGGTAGGCCTTCCCTGTTTTGATAAAATACTCTGGAGATAGCAAACAAAGGCTCTAACACTTCCTCTTGCATGTCATTACCCGATTGAGGTAATGTCCTTGATGGGTTGGAAAAATATATGTCAAACGTATTTTGCTCAGCTTATAGATTCTCCTAGAAGGTGAGTCTTTTTTTCTGTTTGCTTTGGTTTTTTGGTTCTTTTTTGGGTTTTGTTTCAGTTTCTTTGAGAAGTCTGAGGAAGCAGAAGGCGGGCCAGGAAATTCCTAGTGGAGAGCTGAACAGAGAAGATACTCCAAATTATTAATTGATGCAGACTATGTACTTCTGCATTAATTGTTTGTCGATGCACCAAGAAAACCATGTAGACACATCTGACAAAACCAAAATAAACATAACAGTGGGAATGCAAAAAAACATGAGAAAATTCCACAGAGAATTTGATTGAAATCAAAATTTTCCAATCAATAATCATCCATCTTGTGGTGCTATCCTATGGGTTTACACACTAAATATAGCTTTTACTATGTGTAATGGTAAATTTTATCACAGCATTGTGTTAAAGTGCTGTATCTCCTCCATCACTGCCTCCTTATGCCAGTAAATTAAGTTATTCACATAGTCATGTGCTTTCTCTCAAAGACTAAGGGCATTCCTCAAGTTCACTACATAATATTAATTACGTTTAAGATTAATACATTGTGATTTGTGTTGTGTTGTTTTTTTGTAAATTTCTAAAATGCTTTATCAATATTAAACATGAATACACAGCAGACTACAGATAACTGAAGCTGAAGATTGACCATTTGCAATTATGTCTGGGGTATGGACTGACTCTGATTATGCACTTAAAAAGAGACTGGGTTGTATTTAAACCATTTTCACTTCATTTCAAGCCAGAAAAAATGCAAATCTTCCTTACTTTTAGTGTTCGAGACCATCATTAGTAAAAGATTAGAATTAACACGAATGTCAAAATATTTGTTCTTGTCTTCCACAGTATTTGGGAAATAAATGTGTAACAATTTACAGCACTAGTTTTTCTAATTCTGAAGTGAATATAAATATGTAGTGCAGTTAGGAAGTCAGAATTGCTAGAACTTGTATTTTGTAGTCATCAACCTGTTTCCAGATATTATGGTTTCTGAGGAAATGGTCCTCAGGTTTTTAGCAGTAAGTTTTCACATTAATTTGGCCAGTGTAGAAGGATACCAAACTAAGTTATCCTGTCTACTTATCTCTTCTCCTGTATTCAACACCAGGCATGTGCCTCAGATATTGATAAGCCAAAAATCACAGGGATTCCTTTACAGTACTAGGGAAACAAAGCAAAACAGATACCTTTATTATATTATAATATCATTATTAGAATATTAAAATATCCATTAGAATATTAAAATGCCCAGATTCACTTTACTGTGGGGGTTTTTTCCTTATGGACTTTATATTCTATATATAAGAACAGAGAGCCCCAGTAGAGCAGACACAGCCTTCCCAAGATCATTGACTCCTTGGATATAATGTCTTCTACAAGGCTCCCAATATACCTTCATCGATCAACCAAATCCCTACCTGCTCCATAAAGCCAGTGTTTTTTTAAAAAGACAAGGAAACAACAGCACTTCACAGAATCACAGAATGGGTAAGGTTGGAAGGGACCACAATGGGTCATCTGGTCCAATGTCTCTGCTTAAGCAGAGTCATTCCAGAGCACATTGCACAGAATCGCATTCAAACAGTTCTTGAGTACCTCCAGTGAGTGAGAGTCCACAACCTCCCTGAACAATCTGTTCCAGTGCATCGTCATCAGCACAGAAAAGTTATTCCTCATATTCAGGTAGAACTTCCTGCATGAAGGAATATGATGAGTTTCACTTTTCCTTCTTCCCTATGTTAAGTTGTACTCTGCCTCTATCCATCTGTGTTAATTTCTCCTACATGCTGGGAGTTGGTACATTCCTTAAAATCACTGCCAAGACACTTCCTTTCATATTATTCATGTCCTTCTCTCTGTCAGGGAAACAATTTCCTCTGCTGGAAGGGTGGATGAAGACAGTTTCACTATGCTGGGAGAGGGTATCAAATATTAATCAGTTTTGTCTGAAGCCAATTACAAGGGTGACTGGAGTCAGTTGACAATATGGAGGTTCTCATCCAGTTTTTGCAACAAATTACTGACATACAGGGTTTCTCATGATACTTTGGTAGTGATTTAACAAATATGTTCTTTTTTTCCATGTTTTTCATCACAATAACAAGAGCAACAGTCAAATAATAATAAGTTTAGTGTATGGCCTCTCCCTTTCAACCACTGAGAATTAGGCTACTATATTTAATGCTGCAATCATATCTTTGACTATAACTTTATTCATTTTGCAATATTATCCTGGCAAATGAAAAGTTTCCACAGTTGCCAATCTAATTCTTATGATGTGCCAAGTAATTATTACTGATTTTCTATTTGTAAGCACTATCAGTGTAGAGCTAATTTCCTTCAGACTACCAAATTGCTACTAACTTAAGAAGATAAAACCTTCAGGAAATGAGCTAGAAATTAATCTACAGAGCATAAACCTACAGCATAGAGCAGGGAGGTATTCTTGAAATTAAGTAGACCTCTCACCAGGGGAAAGAATCAATACCTGGTTATGTTTCTCCTCCTGATCCCTATTTTTTTCTCAGGTTTGTTTTTAATCCCTTAATAAAGGCTGTCAAAGTCTACTAAAATATCTTTTCCTAAGCATGTGCCTGGCATCTTTGAACCTTTGCTTCTGCTCTTTGGGAATCCTTTAATGGCTTCTGTGAGAAACACCATGATACAATGTGTACAATGCACATCTGTTCAAAATAACAGAAAAAAATTACTTGGTAGATTTATTATCTTTCTGAGCTAAGCAACAGCAATACTCAAGTTTTCTAAAATATTATATTAGCACATTTAAGTACTTCAGCTAACTCACTGTATTTGTTTGTGCATATGGCTGTCTGAATGTTAGCAAATTGCCATCGCAGTTATTTTAGAGACACCTTCAAAGCACATACCTATTGCTCAGAAAAGTATTACTAATAAAAATCCCAAAATATAGGCTATCAAGCTACATTACTATGCTCTAGCAATTGTTGGTGCAGCAGTAACATCATAATACTAGTTTAATGAAAAGTCCACAAGAACATGTGTTTAATCCTATTAATTAATTGACATTGCTGCTTCACTAGTATGCTCCCTTAAGATAATTAATTTGGATAATGTCATTTACTACCTCATGTGATCACAGCAATAATAGTTAAAATGCTTTTCAGTGAGTTATTTTCAAGAGACTAATGTGATAGTCCAAATATGTTACCTGCATTTTATTAGCCAATGTAATAGCTGAATCACTATGAAATGTTAAGGATTCTACACTCTTTTACCCTCAAAATGCTTGAGTGTTCTTTAGTTGGACCTGAGGATTAAGGACTACATTCATGCTGCTTCAAGGAAATGAACAAAAGGATTTACAGTTCTCCTGTTACTGCTATAACACATGTGGATTGCTGTCTCAGGCAATGGTGTTAAAAAGAATAGTGTAATCTGAGTATGGATATTCTTGCATGTATATATATTATCTTAATTATAACTGTGATAGAAGAATAGATACTGTTCACACACAAGGATTTTTTTGCATTGGTACTCACCATAATTTTATTTGACTCCATTTTTTTTGTTTGAAATTTCTTTTTCTTTATTTTTTAAATATTCTTTTAACCATATCTTCTTCTGGATTAAATGTCATTGCTTTATTCTGGGTTTGCATGGAAATGGATGTAGTGGCTATTATGAAATTTCCAACAACATCTAAGCAAAACATGAAATACTCTAACATGAAATATACTAATACAAACACAAAATAAGGAACATTAATATGAAATGTTAGTTAGAATTAAACCACTATTCATCTTGTGTATCTAGTAATTCTCTCCATATTAGCTAAGACATTGAACTGGAACAAACTGAATACTTTTTAGGTCCTACTGTGCAAGTTTAACCAAGAAAATATGCAGCAAATTTTCCAGATATGTACTCTAGAAGTTCTGTATTTTTAATGTAAATCTTTGTGAATCCAAGCTTGAGTGTCTGTGGATGAACAACTACAATTACAATGAAATTTTGAAGATGCCCAACAGCAGTTTTAAAGGAAATTAATGACACTTCATTGTTAGGCATTCTTGAAAACCTGGGGTGTGATACAACTATGAAGCAGCCTTCACATGTGAAGATGGAGTAGTCAGTTTTTACCCACAATAAATCAGTCTCTTTTTTCACCAAAAAAGTTCTATATTCACTTTTCAATTGTTCTGCTTTGCACATAACCTGACACATGGCCCACCAAGATACATAATGATTTAGATAACATAAAGCTATAATATAAATATAGAATGAACCTATTCTAGAAGGCAAAATTAGATGTCTTATTAATCAACACAGTATTAAAACAAGGAAATGGTCTAAGGGCTCCTCTGTCAGAAAACTATTCAGTGCCCATGTTTTAATGGTGAGAACAAATATGGAGATATTTGCCTTTCATAAGGAATTAATACTCACCTACATTTTCAGTCACACAGGCATTAGGACTCTCTTAGTCACTGAATTTTGCAGGAATTTGCAAACTCTTCTCATTTACATGGATGCCTCCATTATCATCCCACAAAAACCTGAACTGTATTCTTAATTTCTACTGCTTCGTTGCTGTCTGTTTGCATACAGACTTTTATGATGTAGGAGATCAATTTGCAGAAGTAGAGTTACTTCAATATATGGAAAAAATCAGGCAACTTTTGAACATTTTAAAGCACAGACATCTCAAGCTGACATTCCTGTCTCTCACACAGTTTTGTTTGCAGCCAGCACAAAATATTGGCATGTTTTGTTGTGAAACACTGACAAAAGTTCTGATTGAGATGTTTTGTGACAGCAGCAAGTGTTTATTTCAATTTTCTATGACCTCAGCACTGTAGATTCTCCAATAGCAATAACTTGTGTGAATACTGCGGTAGAATCAGAGCAGCTGAAATACTTGAGGATCCCCTGTAGATTCAGATGTCTAGACCAGTTACCAGGTCTCAGCAGAGTTGTCACATACCCCCTGGGGGAAGGTGACCATCTGCATGCCCTCCATTCAGCCACTGCAGATGTAGGGTTATCATTTTCATTTGAACTTCATTAACAAATGTTTATGTCCTCATGCCTGCTGCAGGCTGACCTGTACCACTAAGCCAGCACAGCTCAACTGCACACAATCACATGTCTAGGATATAACTCTTCTCAGCTCAGCATGTTTACAACCCTTTATACTGCACAGCCTCTCTAAGGTAAATTCAACAAGATTAAAAAAACAAGCAAAAAAAAGAAAAAGCCTTCAAAGCTCAACTCCTTTGTGTATTACATGCAGCACAGAAAATGTTTATACTTTAATTTAAATCCATTTGAAAAATGCGTAGTATATTTAAAAGATAAATCTCTTGATTAACAAGCATTCATTCTTGCACTAAAATATCACCACAAAAGACAAAGAAAGAAGATGTTTTTATAACGAACTGGACAGATAATGGAGTAATTTTCTCAAATGGTGTGTTTCATCATTCCCACAAGTGACATAATCATCAAGTTCCTTCAGATACAGTACTTATTTCATACACACAAATGAAAAGCATATTCCTCATTTGGATGCTTTGTGTCTCTTTAGATAATGACAGCATCGTGTAACAAATTCACTCTGTGAGATGGATAAAAAATTTAGTGCTATTTGCAGTTGTCACCCAAGACTGCTGTCTTCAAAATAGTCCTGATTAGTTTAATCCATGGCTGAATAAAAAATTGCAACCCAAATATGATTTATGGAAGTGTATGCAAAATAAATTCGTATTATAATTAGTGCTAAAAACAAGGTTTTGAGAATATCTTTCAGAGCTCTTAAATTTTACACATCTGCAGAACAACACTTTGCAGAAGTTTTTCTTTTATATTTTTAAATCCAGTTAGTGTAAGAGAGCTACGACAATCTGATTTCACAACTTTATTACCAACTCGTTTGTTATACAAGAGCTAGAACAAAACCAAGATGATTTTCCCTTCATCTTTACAGTTCTCATGACACAAGTTAGAGTGGAGAAATGTGAGGCAAGAACATTTTTCTCCCACGCTTGCTGTTTGTGCCAGCTGGGCTCAAATCAGGGGTATTTCATCCTCTATCAAAAGCAGGAGTTCTACTGTTTGATCTTTTACTCCACAAAATACTAGAAGAGTCTCTGGCTTTTAGAAATCTAAAAGAAAATACCCTGCTTATTACAGAAAGATGGGTACATTTCACATCCAGTCTTTTGCTGAAGGTTTATTTTTATACCCATATCTGGTTTTCACTTTTCATTTATGTTTTTTCTTGGTTTTCTGATAAAACCAAGATGATGATTTCTGCGCTCATTACTGCTATGTGGTGGTTGACAACTGCAATATTTAGAAACATAAACCACCCCCAGATGTCATCTACTTTATCTCCTTTTTACTACAGGACTATATTTGACAAATACTCTTTGGTGAAGGTTATCACGCAAAAACAATGATGAGTATGAATATGTTGCCATCAAGAAAGAAGACTATATTCTTACAAAGAGGTCATTCCCTCTTATGGATTTAGACAGTTTACAATAACTAGAGTGTGAGACTAGGTAAACCAATTGATTCAGTGATTTTTTTCAAACTCCCAACATCATATAATTGACTTTCATATATTTAAGTCTCTGTCCAGCTTGTCAGGGTCCTTGGAGCCTTCAGCATCTCCCATGTTTACATATGAGCAGTGGGAGCCCTTAGAGGATGGTCGCTTGGAGCTAGCAGAACTTGCTGGAGTGCTTCATGCAAGCCAAGAAGCCCTCACATGACAAAATTTTTGTTACAGGTAATTTTTATTTATGTTCCAGCACACGATAATATTTTGTGCCCAAAACAGAGACTTTGGTATAAGTACATATCATGGAGCCTAATGGGTTTTGAACATATATTGGGAGAAAGTTTTGAAACAGAGAATCAGAAATATATCAGTAATCCAAGTTCCAGTCCCAAATTTTGTTGTTTCATTACTGTGGAATTGGGACTATAGCATTAACTGAAGTTTTGTCCAGTGTCAAAGGCCTGAAATTTCTGAATTCGTCACAGCAAAGTCCAAAACAACAATTTGAGAAAGTATGAGAACCAAGCAAGAACAGCCTGCATCACATAAACCAACACATACTGTTGGAGGGAAGTCTAGTCCTCTTGTACTGATAAAAAGGAAAAATAGGTCTTATGAAATGCAGTTATTCCTTTCCCTTCTGAATTTCTGATAGTAGAGGTATTAACAATGGCTTAATAGCAGAGAGTTGTGTAGGCAAAAATCCTATAAGACCCATAGTTTTTCACTTGAGATTTCAAGAAAAGGAAGAGGAAAATCATTAGGTTGTTTTAATGATACATTTAGGGTGAGATTCATGTACCCTAAGCTGTAGTAACTAACATTTGACTCTGTCTAGTCTTATAGCAGTAGCAGGATGATATAACTGACGTGCTGGTAGGTACCTATTACTCTTGCTTTGCTATGAACTCAAGATTGTCCTAAAGTTTGACATTATTCCTTGATTAATTTCTGTCATACATTGAAAGCTTTCTGGCTTGATCAACCTATTTTTTTAATTCATTTTAAGCAAAATTATAACAATGATATAGAGTACAAAAAAGCATGGTCACTTACAGATAGCTCACTCACAATAGAAATGTCTGTATTTTCCAAAGCAAATATTTATCATCACTCTGTCACATTTTACAGTGAGTAGATGTCATTCATTTTCAGAAATTTCTTATGAAATGAAAGCCATGATTGGTTTCCTGAAACCTCCAAGACAGTATTCCTAATTTATTTAATTAAAAATCATGGGAAGCAATTAATGAAATAAGTCCATCTGATGGGTCATCATTATATCAATTCTTTTCTAGGCAGCATGAATGTAATCTAGAAAAGCTTTTTTTTGTATTCCATTCCTCCAGCATAGACTTGTGTTTCTGGCATTTGTAAAACCATTGCTGAACTACATGCAGTTCCTAAAATGCCTCCTATAGGGTTAAAATTACACCATTCTAATTTTTGCATAAGGCAGACATCTTCTTTAGTATGGGTTATTTACTTACTTATTAGCCTTCTGACAGTAGTGCCAGAAATAGATACACAATTACACTGCTAGATTCATAGGATTCATGAGCTTATGAGGAATGCAATTTCCTCTGAACTAGATAAAAACTGGATCAACAATTAACAGGACCTCTGAGATGATTTGTCTGTAGCCATGTCGGCATTTAACTTAGCATGCCTTATTACTGCTGCATGTCGTCATCTCATAAAATGGAAACTATTGTTACCAAAATATGCTTCTACTCTCACAGATTTTTTTTTCCAAAATAAAAAGCATCACTTTTTATTTTTCTTTTCAGTGAGATGCTTATTTTTCTTTCTATCACTGCTGTATTTCTATCACCTCATATTTTGGCTTTTACAGATGTACCACTCTCTGCTTAAACCTACTGATCTTTTTTTTTCCTTCCTCTAAAAACAGATAGTTCCAATTCTTGTTTTTACAGTGACTGTACACCATATTTCCAGTACAGACATGCATAATGTCCTCCAGATTTGATTTTTTGGGCTCTGGTGCCACAGTAGCCACCTCCATGCTCTCCACCGCTTACCTAGAGACAGCAATGAAACAAAATAATCCACTCTTATCATACCATTCAGAAAAGCAATACAAATTGATACAGGATGATTTTTATTCCTCTGTTGATGCAGTAATTCTGTTTTCATGGTGGGCATAAGAAGAACTTGTGCCTAAAATGTATTTAGGCTTTCTCTGAGATTGTTTGATCTTTTTAACCTGCAGCTATCTGTAACATCTGACTTGGAAAGATGTAAAAAGGGACTGAACTGTCTTCTTACATCAGTGCTTTTGTAACTGAAACTCATAACCAAGCTGCCGGACGCATTTGTCCCTGTTGCCCAGATAGACTAATGAGGTTGTCTTCTGTCATTTGAAAGGTTTTGTTCTTACGTGATACATTCATTCTCCCTGAGGATAGGTAAAAGTTCATCAAAGGTTACAACAGAAAGGCAGTTTGCATTCTTCTGTCATGCTGGAAAACATTTCATGGATTTCATGGTAACAAGGTGTCAGAATTGGCCTCAATACTGTATTACAGAACCTCAGATATTTTTTTATTTTTTTGAGGGAGAGAGAGAAAACACAGGATGAGATAACATATCAGAAATGCAGTTCTTCAAACTAAAAATCAAAAAATTTCACTGGCCATCATGAGGCTTACATGAAAACCCTGAAACCCACCTGCCAGAGTTTCAGCATGCTGTAGTCGAAGGTCTAGTTTTGAATCAGCACAGCTGCAGAAATCTGACTTCAATTTCTGTGCATATTCCTGAGTTGAGATGAAGTTGGGAAAGTATGTAGACAAGAGCCATGCATGATAAGAATGCATGAGGTAAGATTGTTGATGTGGTGAGAAATACCAATGACTGAGGGGGAAAATCATGAACTCTGATGGTAGCTCATCAACACTGAAGATCACTATCTTCCAAATAGCATAGGAAGGTAAACCCTGTCCACCTGGTAGTCATTGCATAGCAGACAAAATATCACTGTTACCACATTGGTGGCATGTTAAAGCTTAACTTTGCAGCTTAAGAAAGATAACTATTCTCTTCATTAGCCAATAAATAATAGCTTTGTACATTTAAACTCTATATATCCACCTTACAAGTCTCTTTGCAAATGGTAAGAAGTGCATGAACATGGTAACCCAGAGAAGAAAGATTACATGCCCACTTGTATCTGTAAGAATATAGTTCAGAGGATCATAGGAGATACAGCTCTATCACTGGCAGTGTACCTGAGTCCCTTGTGCTGCATGAAAAATCTGTATAAATCAAATAGACATAACAAGGATGTGAGGCTACAGAATGCCTTATTAATTAATCAGTAGAAGAATCTTTCCTAGGTGCAAAAAAAAAAAAAGTCTGTTTTTCTTCCCTGTCATTATATTTGTTCCAAGTGTTTTCTGCTTCATTTGGCAAATGTTGGTAGACCCCCTCTCCTGTCAGAGTTAATACATTTCATCTGCCCATGTTCATATGGAAAGCACAAGGATTCAGAAAGAATCATAAGAAATTAATTAGTAATAATAAAACTAACCCCATCCTCATCATGACTGTTCTACTCAATTTGTCTAGCTTTGTCAAAGTTGTCTTTCCTCAGGAAAATAAAGGTCAGTTCCAACATAATTTCACTTTGACTATTAGTTGGCTGTTCTCTTCAAAAAGGCTGCTTCACTCAAGCTAAAAGCAAAACACTAATAAAACTCAAGTGAACTGGAAAAGAGCTATTTCCTTTAGAAACTTAAGCACACAGTGCCCTGGATGATGTGATTTCTAAAGAAATTAGAATTTCCTGTCAGGCCACATTCTGAAACAAGGTGAAGGGAAAGCTATGCCTCCCCTTAATAACATCAAATCTGGAGAGAAAGAAATACTTTGGGTGATACTGAAGGAGGGAGTTTTGCTTGTTTTTCTGGTTGGTTCATTTTGGTTTGTGGGGTTTTGAAGTCAATTCTTTTTTAAAACTTAAAAACGTTTTGATTTCAAACTGAAAATTGTAATGATTTTGTTTAGAAATCAGAGAAGTAAAAGTACTAGATGTCTGCAAAAGAGTGGGTTCTAGTTGCTGGAGTTTGAATTCCCTTGTAAAAGAAAGGCATTTAAATATTGGACCATTACTGATGACAGGGATACAATTACATTAAAATAAAACTAATTTTGCATTTGCTGTTTACAAATATCTTAACACTTCACTGTGTCATACTCCTTCAAATCTATTTCTGGAAAATGGAAATAAAATTTCCAAATTGGGCTTGTAAAGAAAAAAACCACCAATATATTCAATATTACTCATCTACAACACTTCCTCCAAGAAGCAGTCAGCAACTCCAAAGGCATAATTGCCTGCTTTATTGTGGGGGGATATTGTAGAATTCTGTGTTTATATAGATTTCAATCAACAAACATTTTCTTAACGCTTCGCAATTTCGCACATTGTTGTGAGAAATGAACCAACAAGGAATTTTACAAAATATTCTTGATAACTAGTTTATATCAGCCAACTATTACAGGTAATATTTTATAATAACATACCCAAGATTTGCATTTACTTTCCTCATGTGGGGTCATTTTATGGGATAGATAGCAACAGGGGGAAGATGTAGAAGAAAAACTCTGAATAGAATAGATTACCTAGATTCTACCATCTCCCTGATAGAATATGCCCTCATTAAGGTTTTTCAGCAGCTGAGAAGCACCAAATACCCTAGTGTAACAAAAACTCATAGTAATTTTTCTGAGTCTCTTTAGCGATGTCTTCTTTAAAAGTTACATATTTTTGTACACCTTTTTATGCTCCTGTCTGTGTCATAACTTGGTATGTCCTTCCTATCACAGAGCATCTGGCATCTGCTGATTACACATGTGAAAACACAGTCATAACTCATACTCCAGTGATTCCTCTCTACTTTAATTTGGTGACATTGCATCCTTCAGATGTATTTTCAGATATGTTTGGAGATAAATGTTGGATTATCTGTATACTGAACACATTTATTTGGCCTCATAATATCATATGAAGAATATCTTCCCACCATACCTTACCATCTTTGTTCAGGTCTGCTTAGCACTGTAACATTCTTTCAATAACTCTACGTACTTTTGCATTTGGGCTGTATTTGGTAATAAAGACCAGTTAACTCCAAATCTCTTTTTTTCTCTAATTGTCCACAAGATCCTAAAATGTGACTCCTTTCTCCAAATGCTGTTCAGAGTGCCTACTATCCAAGTGTACAATTTCTACAAGCCTTTACCACCAAGGGTGGTTCAAATAATAGCTGATTGGTTGCTGTAGGACTGAGGGGGCTAATTTTAATGTGCCTCTCTGTAGATTCCAGAGCACAAGTGGGAATTTAAACTTCCTTCCAGCTGTGCAGAGACACACATTCCAGGTCAAAGTATTAATTAAAGGGTAACTGGACTCTCTTAGAGGCAAAACAAAGGCAAATAAAATGACCACCAAGAAGGTGATCCAGGCTACAGAACACAATCTGCTTTGCATGCTACTCCACAAGGACAACTACTAGCTAGCCTGGTTTCCATGGCAGTTTGGAAAGTCTAAAATATTGGAACAAGGTTGCTCTGAAGTATCGTCCTGTTACATTATAGTATGATAGAGATCTAAAGATGTCATTTTTATTTAGGTTTGAAAAATTGGTGAAAACAAAACAGAATAATGAGTGAAAAGATGAAAGCAGACTTTGTTGTCTTGGGCACAATCTCAAATATAGCTTGTGGGTTTTTAGAAGTTATGCTGGTTTTTTAATAACCTAATTACACAGAAGTTATCACTGAACTACACCATTTATATGAAGTAACTGCCTAACTTAATGACTAAAAATGCCTATACATATTTTGCCAATTTATTTTACCTATAGAAACTCTAATTTCTGTATTACCTTCTGAGGTTAAGATGATTTTCTAGTAATATATTAAAAGTGAAGAAAAAGAGTGATCAAAGCTAAGACAACCTGGTTTTATAGGGGAAAACCTTTTGTCTTCAGCTTTCTTACTGTGACAAAACAAAACAAAAAAGCCACTTTTTTGTTTTAACAAGTGGATCATTATGTATCCTTTTGAATCTGCTTAGGAGTTGACTTCCATTCTCCAAAATCAATGATATGTCTCCACATAATCTTAACCTCCCACACCTTAGCTATTTAGGCATAAAGCTTTCTGAAAGATAGACATGAATGAGCATCTTTTTCACAAGAATGTTTAACATAGTAACCGGAAAAAATTCATTGACATTAGTTGGCTATACCTAACACTCATCAACTGACAAATACCTGTGATGTGGAGGTACTATTCTAGTTAATTCCAATGTTTAAACTTTATGGACAAGAAAACTTCTGTACAGAGCTCCAGTGAGTTCTGTTAAGGAAATTCTTGTTTGTTCAATTTTGTTAGTCCAGTCTAAAACATTTTCCAGATGTTTCATCAGTGAAAATGTTTCTTTCCAGCACACAGAATGCTGTTTCTAAAGACTAGCTTCTAAAGTGTTTTCTACCACTCCCAGAATCTTTTCAAAATCTAATGGTATTGCCTAATTTAATGTTTTTCATCTTTTCTTGATGTTTTACATTTATCAAATTGAGTGAAGCCAACAATAAATAGGAAACAAAAAATAAAATTACTTGTTTCATGCATGCTCTAACAGGCTCCCATGACCACAGAAACCAAAATTATCTTCCTAATACTTGCTCTACAACTGCTGATCTTCAGTAAGAGGGCCTTCCTTCTTATACACTTTCCCCTCACCAAAAGGGCTGAGGGGAACAACACCTGGGCCCCTATGCCACTCACTATCACTCCCTAGCACCAACAGAAGATTTACTCTCCCTAATCAGGGGCACTGCAGCAAAGACCTCAGGTACCTTGGGTTAAGGGTAGCTGACATTTCTGTTAGAAGCTGCTAGAGCTTCCTGATATTCACACCTACTGAGATGCAGACAAAGCTACAGGCAGAAAAATGAAGGCAAAAAGTGTTCTGAAGTCTGTAAAGAAAAGCCTAAACTTGAGTTAGTTCTAGATAAATCTTCATTAGTGCAAATCAGGGACAACAATTGCCACTTTTGCATGAACAGAATTCTTAAACCATATAAAACTATTTCTATGGAAAAATATTTTAGCTTACAGAATCTCTGAGGAAAAGACTTTGTTTTGCTCAAAATTTATTTTAAATTATTTAGAAATCTTTTTGTCCTTATGTACTATTCAGATAATCATCCCAAGTTCTTACACTGATGTCTATTTTGGAGCCACTGAAGTGGCTTTGTATCTGTGTGAAAATAATGGAAGCAGCCTGGGACATGCTTTCAATGCCAATCTCTTCCAGTCATATTCTGAGCATTATTTGGCATTCGTTCTGTAGTACAACAAGGATAAAACCTCTGCGTCCAATTTCACAGTGTTAGGTTGCAATTGGCCAAAATGCAGTAAAATCATGTTATTTTATCTTCTGGGACAATTTTGCTGGGCCTGTTTCTCCATTGCTGACAAAATAGTTGCATAGTTTGTTACAAAGGTTCATGATTAAAACCAATCTCTAACATTTCAGGTGATGCCTGGTACAATTCATTCTTCTTCATTTACATCCCAGTTTCAGAATTCAAGTGTGCCGTTGTTCAACAGTCATGAGAGTATTGCTGCAGCTAAATGGGTGGTGGAGGTAGTGAGATTTCTTGTGCCTATAGGAAAGAACCATTGTGCTGAAAAGTGTGAGCTGCCAGAAGAGAAATAGCACTGGCAATAGTTCTCAAGAGTTCTAATTTGTTCCTTCAGTTTGACAGCAGTCTTCCTGGAAGCATTTGATTTAACTTTTCTAGGTGAATTTTGACTTGGTGCAGTTGAAAGGCACTTGGTGAGGCTTCACAAGAAACCATTCTTTTTTGTTCTTTTCTATCTGTACCAGCTGAAAGAGAGTAGTTTTTCTCTCCACAACGAATGATGAACAGTAGTGCTTTCTACATTGTGTTGTGGGTTTACAAACACAGAAAAAACAGACCAGCTGATGCACACATTATGTGCTTCCATCCCATAATTTTAACAAGTGACCTTTCCCTAGAATAAAAATGGAAGAAAAGCATCTACAAGTGGCACACTTTGAGGGGAGACAAAATGAAGCAAGTTTTTAACATGAAAAGAAGTATGTGGTACGTAATTACAACAATCACTCAAATGTAAATCTTGGTATAAAATGGCAGAGCTGCAGAAATGTCAGAGATTTCTTGTCATTTTATATCAGACATCTAAATGAAAACAAGAACTTATACCAATATCTTAGAAAGCATGGTGTAATGAAAAGCTGAAGGACTGAGTTAGTGTGCTAGTATACCTGTTGACAGTGTTTGTCTGGCACATGTCTCACAGAAAACAAAGATTTTAAAAATAAAAATCGAAACTGTGTTGTTAAGCCCTCACTGCTTCACAGCTTCAGGAGCAGCTATAACCTCATCAAAGCACTACATTAAATATTATGAAGTTTTACTGGTATAAAAAATATACTGGAACTAATCATCAAAGAAAGCAGCAGGTAGAGAATCTGAAGAAAACTCCAGGTCAATTTATTTACAGTAGTTTCTAAAAGGGTGGGGGTTTAAATGGTATTATCAAATTTTCTTGGAAATCCAAGCACATCTTGACTAGAAGAGAACTATGCACATGAGTCATGTGTGATTAATAGCTTTTTCATAGTGACACTGAATAACCTTCCAAGGGTAAGAGCTGGATTTAGATTTTAAATGTATCAACAAAATCCACTAAGACTAGAGTTGAGTGAAAAATTACTGGAGGAGTAATCTAAATTGCAGTGATATTCCCAATATGTCCAGGGATAAAAACAAGATCTCATGAAGATTTAAATTATTTTTTTTAGTAAGCAACACTTGAATGAAAACAGATGGAGGAAGGAAGGAAGGAAGGAAGCTGTAAAAATAGAAGATTCTAGACTAAAAGTAAGATTTGTCTAACTTTAGAAAAAATATCCGACTGCTATGATAGCCCCAGGCTACTCTGAGATAGCTCTCTCATGCCATTCAAATGCTCCATAACAGCATCAATTTGTGAGAGATAATATGAGATCTTTATTTATGATTTTGGATATTTCATTCTCATGTTCTGAAAATGTTTGTAATTTACCAATTATTATTTGATGCTTACATCAGAGTGGTATATGGTACAAAACATTCGTTTAAGCTGACAAGAAATACCATTAAGTGGCAGAAGTGGAGAAAATAGAAGTAAACTGCTGATAGAAAATATGAATTTTTCATAAAGAATGTTAATTATCTTCATTTTTGTTTCTTGTACAGATTTACCAATCAGACTATAAGCCAATGCACTAATTCATCACCCACAAGTACCATGTACTTAACTAGTCTATAATTACTTATATATCATTATCAGGCATTAGAAAAAATAATCACACAGAAAAAAAGGTGAAGCATGTAGAATGAAGCACTTTAATTTAGACCAGAAATGCTCATTCCTTTTCTTTACATAGATATATATGATATTTCAATTATTGAAAAGAAGACAGCTAGCATTTACCTCAATCTTTCAAGTGAAATGAGACAGAAAATAAAATATTGCCTCTTCTGCATCTTATGTGTAGAAGTTCAGCCTTGTGCTCATATAATTTCTTCCTGATTCTTGCCTCATTTAACAGCTGAAGACCTGCAAAATTACATGGAAAAGCAGGACCTAGTGTTTTTCTGCAAAAGGAAGACTATAAGTCTTTTTACTTGTATCTGGTGTAACAGAAAGTCCCTGTGAGCCTCCATACCTGCTACACAAACACACACTTTGTCTTCATATGGCAGAGCTAAAAGAGATAGGACCAAGGATAATTAGGGGTTCTTTTCTGTAGTGGTTAAGCCAAAGCAGATGTTTCTAGCTCTTCTCCCTAAGCTTTATCATCCTCTTGACTTCAGCTACAAAGGATGTCATGGATGACAAGTAGGTGAGAAACCAAGAGTCATTAACACCTCTGTCTGTATGACTACCGAAGGACATAAAAAATGCTTTCAAGATCCTTGTAAAGCATCACCTGGAATCCGTTATGCTTTGACCACTGGCAGATACAGAAACTGGTCTGATATCGACGTTAGGGCTGTCTGATGGCTCAGGTTAGCTTGAGTATTCGCTGTCTGTTTCAGCCATCTGTGCTGTGAATGGGTAAGTTGCCCATTCTAGTCCCCACTATCTTCACATTAAAAATATATGTAAGGATTCATAAACAATGAGATGACTTGTTACTGCTTAGAATCTCTTAGTGATGCTTGACAATGTTGCTGTTCTAGGCACACATTGCAAGGCTCAAAATGGCTTCTAGAAGTACAAAGCAATCAGCAGCCTCACTGTACCAGCTAATTACATATGGCATTATTCGACTTCTACTATTGTAAGAGCTGTAGGATTATAAGATTAGCAAACTATCATAAGAATTAAGTCTCTTATTTCAGCACATGGAAATGTGTTTCCCATTAGTGGCTTTACAGATTATGACAAGGTATTCTGAAGCATAAACATTTGCCTAATTTTAAGTATTCTTTTTTTTATTTCCCTGTCTGGTTGTTTACAATTTTCCCAGCCTTCCTGTGCTCCATGAGTTCTTAAGGACAACCACTGGGCACAAGTATGAAGACTTGTTCAATCAATTCTCCTCCATGAGACTTAGGTAGTCTGAATAATTAAAAACCATCTAACCTACTGAAACAGTCTCATGAATTTTCATGTTTTCCTTTCTGTATCAGAGGTTTTGTTTCTAGTATTACGGTTTTCATTTGTTTCATTCTCACTTCTATTAACTGAAATGGTGTCTTTGATTAGAGAAAACTATTTTTCATGTCACGTTTTGGGAATGAAAAAATATCCAAAAAAACTTTGGAAAATACAGTGATAGTCAATTAAATAAACTCATAGCACTTATGGAAGCTTTTGTGCATTTTCTCACCATGATATCTGCCAGCACACAATGTTATGGTTTGCATTATTTCTCCACAATTGCTGCTCCATTCCAGGAAAATGGTATCAAAATCCCCAATGTCTGCTACTATTCTGAACACAATTTTAATGTACTTGTATCCTTTTATGACTGGATTTTTAGGAAAACAAAACAAAGCAAAACAAATCCTAACACTTGCTTTTTGTTTTATTTTTCCAAAATAATTATGTGTTGTTTAAAGGAGGTATAGATGTTGGGGAGCTCTCTTCTGTCTAGTAGACCTGAATAGCAAAATAAAGAACCTACAGGAAAAAGGTACTCCAGGGAGACATGCTGCCACACATTTTCATTTCAGAGTTGTAAACATCGTTGTTCTGGTTTTGTTATCTGGAATGAAAAATGCTGACCAAAAAATATCCAACAACAATACTCAGAAGAAGACATGAGGCTTTGCATCTTTTCTCAAAGAAGTAAAAGCAGAACAATTCCACAGCCTCACAGTCAGGAAAAAGAAATGGTTTCATTTTTGTATTTTTTTTTTGTCTTTGACTTGAAATTCAGTCATCTTAACTGGGTTTGTACTTCGTATGCTCCTCATGAGGTTTCATTGCTTAATTCGATAAATGAGAACTGTCACAAAGAATTTTTAGTATTACCACCCAACCCAGCTGCATTTGCAGTATTTTATCATAGGTGGCAGTCAATCAATGGTTCTTATCAGACATTTTGGTCATTAAATTGAAGGATTAAAGTGAAAGAATGTATTTGTTAATCCATTTGTATACTTGAGCTTCTTTACTCCAGGGTATCAAATCAATTAAAGTGGATACAAAACAGATGTCTTTGCATGCAATAATCTGTATGTCAAGCCAACTGGTCTATAGAATCATGGTACTGATAAGTCCCTTTCATCCTTTGTGGAATTTCTGAACAAAACTCATGGCTGGAAAAACAACATTTGCTTTTACAATTTTTGTTCCTGGTGCTAGCAGTGATGTGTCAACTGCAGAATCTCCATGAAGACACCTGTAAGTACTTGTGTTTAAGACAAGTGTTTACAGTGCTCAAAGATAATGAAGATAGAGAGCCCAAAATGAAAAAAAAAATATGAACAAGAAATACTGAAGACTTTCTTACCATCAAATCACTGCAAGACCCACCAAATCTATCATTCTGCCCAAAGCAGGATTACCCTAGTATACAGTTATTGAGAAGCATTTTTTAAGCTTCTTAAAGATAGTCAATGTGGGAGATGCTACAGTATCCTCATATGAACTATAGCTGTGCTTTAGTATCCAGCATCAGATAATTACTTCTTCACCTCTTATGAACTTCCTTTCCTTTGGTGTGATTTAGATACTTTAGAAAACCAAGCAATAGCTTTTCATGTCCCTAAACATCATTATCAGATCATTTTTATTGAATTTCTTCTTCTTTCTACTTATGTGTCGGTTTGTTCATTCTTTCTCCATGGGTCATTTCAATGCCATATGCCAAGATCCAGCAGGTCAAAAAAAACTTTTATTTAAAGTAAGAATTACTTTTAACAATCATCTGAACTTCTATGTCTCCAAGAAGAAAATCAAGGCTTCTAAAAGACTCTCTTTGTGTTTGCATAATAATTCTATATACTTGCCATAGAGCGAGGCAAGGAAATTAATGTGATGTATTCTTAACTTGCTTACAAAGAATTCATAGAATCATAGAATTTCAGAGGTTGGAATGGACATTACAGATTATATCGTCCCAGCCACCCCTGCCATGGGCAGGGACACCTCCCCACTAGACCAGGTTGCTCAAGGCCTCATCCAGCCTGGCTTTGAACACTGCCAAGGTTGGGGCAGCCACCACCCCTGGGCAACCTGTTTCAGTCTCACCATCTTACAAAGAATTCATAGAATCATAGAATTTCAGAGGTTGGAATGGACATTACAGATTATATCGTCCCAGCCACCCCTGCCATGGGCAGGGACACCTCCCCACTAGACCAGGTTGCTCAAGGCCTCATCCAGCCTGGCTTTGAACACTGCCAAGGTTGGGGCAGCCACCACCCCTGGGCAACCTGTTTCAGTCTCACCATCCTTAAAGGAAAAAACTTTTTTTTTTTCTTAGAATTTTAGAGGTTGGAATGGACATTACAGATTATATCGTCCCAGCCACCCCTGCCATGGGCAGGGACACCTCCCCACTAGACCAGGTTGCTCAAGGCCTCATCCAGCCTGGCTTTGAACACTGCCAAGGTTGGGGCAGCCACCACCCCTGGGCAACCTGTTTCAGTCTCACCATCCTTAAAGGAAAAAACTTTTTTCTAATATCTAACAATACTGTTAATAAGGTTAGCATACAAAGATACAAATAAGTCAAAGTCCTGTGACTTGTACTTATTCATAGATCTTAGTTGCATAAATAATGGAGTCACCAGCCAAAGTATGGACCAGCTCTGTATTCATTGACAGGCTTATTTTTGCTGATATTTTTCCAGATTTAAATAGAATCATGGAATCATAGAATGTTTTGGTTTGGAGAGGACCTTAAAGATCATCTAGTTCCAACCCCTCTGCCATGGGCAGAGACACCTTTCACTAGACCAGATTGCTCAGCTAAAGAAAAAATTATTGTGCATGTGACAAAACGTAGTCACATATTATATTCCAAACACATCCACGGTGTACAAAAAAAAGAAAAAAGGATAATGTTTAGAAAAAGACACACCTAATTGCACTGTATTGTAGAAAATATTAATGTATTGTAGATAAAAATTTCATCTGCATATTAGCTGAACTGTACTCATCACAAAGATGTTCTCCAGAATGACACAGATGTGTGAAGTTAATTCAAACTCTTCTTGGTTTTGGCATAAAGTGAGCAGTGAAAACTTGAAAGCATGTACTATGGAAGCGTTTGTTCATTACAGCACTTGACATACAAAAAATATGCATTACAGAGAGTAGACTTGCATTATTTTGTAGCAGGTCAGTTAATATCTGAATCAAGGCTGAAAAGAGATGTGGTAAAACAGGAAAGTACATCAAAAAATCAGCATAATAGAATATCAAACACTTACAGTCCTTTGGCCTTTTAAGTCCTACAGTTGATAGCTTGACTGCTGGGAAAGTTGGAACTAGCTCTTCAGTTCAGGGAGTCTTTACGTCAAGGGCACAATGAAACATGACTCCACATCACATATGGTAGTGTTTGTGGTCATGCTCACATCTGCCCGGTGCCTGCAGTGCCCCAAAACCCTGGTACCTGCCTGCAGACAGCTGTAATTTTTTTACGTCAGTTATGGAATCAGCTCCTGTAGAATCACTGATTCACCGATTTCATGCTGACACTCCCTATGGCAGAAGTGCTGCTTTTAGTGGAGTTACAATGCTAAAAGGTGTAAAAGGCAGAAGGGGGTTTGCTGATGAAACAGTGGCAGTGCTGGTTAACAAACTTATACTCAAGTTTGCTCATTTTCCAGTTGTTTTCTAATTATGCTGCACATTTTATATAAGTGTGAGTATTACATAAATATCCGCTAACTCCTAGAAGCAGGAAGGTTGTGATAAGCTCGTTTTCTTCTAATTTAAACCTGAAAACTCAGCTTCTACTTTAAGCCACACCACTTTTAATTCAGAGTAACTCTGTCAGAGTCAGTGGTGTCTCTTTGGACTCACAGTAGTCCAGCAGAAAACTGTTTCTGTATGTTTCCTGTATGGTAGGAAAACATCCAGTCTTTTCTCTTCTCTGGCCCTGTAAAAGCAACATGCATAAACTCTCCCCAGATATTGACATACTCTCTTTTGAACTGTATTGGAACATTAAATAAGCATTTTCCTAGTCAATTTAATGACAGAATAAACACTACTAAATTCTACTTTGCCTCTAAGTGCACACAAAGAAAAAAAATCAGTTTTGTTTCAAAAAAACCCCAATATTCCCTTCCTCCTGTGAGAGCACATTATTGCTGCTGTTGAAAAAACAGACCTATGGGAATTAACAGACAAGTTGAAATATGAAGACAAGCACTCAGATAAAATATATATATATTTATTCATTACTCCAACTGTATGTGCTATTCCCATATTCCATTGGAACTTAATTGTCAAAGGATACATTTTCATGCAGATCAGGATTTCTCTTTGCCTTCCTTTTACTTAATGAGATCTGCTGCTAGCATATTTCTTGCACCTTCCTTAGTAAGCATCTTCTTTTATCTGTCAAAAACAGAGAAAGAAAGTGATAGCAAATTTCAGGGCATGACATGATACTGGTTTTAACTTGTCATTTAATGTGTTTCAATTTACTTTTTTAATAGGCTGATGACCCAATATTGAT
>NW_008668613.1:0-24374 GCF_000695815.1 Acanthisitta chloris
TCATTCATAACCGTAATACCAGTTTTAAGGTGACGTTAATAACATTATGCAGTCATTTTTAGATGTTGTTTTTATTAAACTTCGTTGATATAAGAAGCACCATTTTCCTTCAAGGCACTCCATTTAGACTTTGATAAAGTCCTAGCATATTAACAGGTTGAGCCACTGGTCTTGGTCTTTTTTGTATCTTTTAAGACACTCCAGAGAGGACAAAACCCACTCTGGTAGCTACATGTTTAAGTTCCAGTGCAGGAAGTTCCCTTTCTAATATGTGGCAGCTCTTCAGCACTTTGGGAAACACAGATTCCTGTCAAGGCTCTCCCAGCAGTCAGCTGACGTGTGGAATGGAAGCCCATGGCATTCACATGTGGTGAGCCCTGTGCTATGGAGCAAGGGAAGCTCAGGCAGAATGAGAGGACATGACATGTCCAAGAGCACCTAGTGAGTGAAGGACGGACTAGAGACTAAACCCCAGCTGTTCCTCTCTAGGCCTCACTTTTACTGTTCCACTTTATCATTCTAAGCCATAGCTGCAACAGCACTGGGAATGTGAACCACAGCCATGCAGTAGCAATCATTCAGGTCTTTCCACTGCCAGGCTGGCCAGCCAGGGCAGCACCACAGGGTCTGAGGCGCTCACACCACTGCCCCAGGTGGAGATGCACAGCCCTGAGAGATGCACACTCTCGAGGGATGCACTTTCCTGAGTGAGGGCACCTTCCCATCCCTGAGATGCATGCCTGCTGAATCTGAGCATGCACAAGTGCACATGTGCTGCAATGGGAGAGCACCAGCATGGAAACATGGCTGCACCCCAACAGGACGAGGCTAAAGCTGATCTCTCCTCTATGGAAACCTCAGCAATTGGTAGACATCAGGTGACTTGTAAAGCGCAAAGTACTGCAGTTAGGTCACTGGGCTGAACTAGAAATTGAGCCTAATTTATGCCAGTTTGTAAGCCATTGACTTAAAAATGACTGCAAAAAAATTACTCCGGTCATTGCAGCATCAAAAGCAGCATGGACAACAGTTCAAGGAAGGAGGTTCTTCTCCACTACCCTGCACTCATGAGATCCCATCTTGAGTACTGCATCAAGCTCTGGGACCTCCAGCATAAGAAAGATATGGAGCTGTTGGATTGAGTCCAGAGGAGGACCACAAAGGTAATAAGACAGCTGGAGCACCTCTCCTATGAAGACAGGCTGAGAGGGTTGGGTTTGGAGAAGACTCTTGGAAGACCTTATAGCAGCCTTCCAGTACCTAAAGGGAGCATACAAGAGAGCTAGAGAAGGACGTTTTACAAGGGTATGTGGTGATAGGATGAGGGTTAATGGATTTAAACTGAAAGAGAGCAGGTTTAGATTAGATATTAGGAAGAAAGCTTTACTGTGAGGGTGGTGAGACACTGGAACAGGTTGCCCCATCCCTGGAAATGTGCGAGACCAGGTTGGATGGGGCTTTGAGCAACGTGGTATGGTGGAAGGTGTCTCTGCCCATGGCTGGAGGGGGGAAAATGAGATGATCTTCATGTCCCTTCCAACCCAAACCATTCTATGATTCTATGTTTCTATAATCAGAAACTACATGACAGCGAGGGTATGTATGCATGTCATAGTGCTGGGTTTTTTCCTGTCTTACAGTTTTATTTATTTTATTTCTAATGAAATGCTAGGACTAAAGAAGGAAACTGTTGTGGCACTGAGGCAAACTTAGCTCTGACAGAACTCCAGCAGCACTGTTTCTGGCCATTTTGGGGGCTACAATGAGTGAAGAAAGAGGCAAAGCAAATGCTTACTGCAGTAGCCATCTGGGATTTGTGCTGAGTGCCTTTGAAGGCCAAGCCACAACTGGAGAGCCACACCACAGACAAGTACAGTGTGGACATCACAGCCTGCAAGCAGGCCAGAACTATTTCAGGTCCAGAACTATTTTTAAAGATCCTGACCTGGTTACAGACCTGCAGACACCTGGCGGGTGGGAAGGAGCAAACCCACGGACCTTCTCCATGATTTGAAAATAATTGCTAGCTGTGAGTGTAGTCACCAAGCCTTATTATGCCCTCCTACCCTGTGTTTGTCTTCCCTTCCAACCCTTTGAATATGACACTCTTGTCTTGGCTTCCGTGCATTAGGAGGCTTTTCAGGCACCACAGCTTAGAAGCTGTGTGGTGCTTAGAAGCTGTGGTGCCTGGGGCAGCCTGGGGAGGCTGACACCCATCCAAAGCAGCAAAGGCTGAGCCCACAGCCTGTGCATTTATGCCAAGGAATTTTGGCTGCAGGTGTCAGATGATTCCTGGTATTGCTGGCAGGCAATCCTCCTAGCTGTTCACATCAGTTCTTTCATTCAGCCCACCTATGCTCAAGCAAGGCTCCTGTGCAAGAACAATCCTGTGCAGAGCTTACATGAATTTAGCTGCCCAGAAAGTTTTGTTCATGGTGAAGCTGAAAAATTACACCCCACTTTGCCTGAGAAGACAATGGAAGGAACTCTCCTATGGAGAAGCATCCATATGAAAAATGGTACTTTTATGCCCAGGTTTATCACAGCATATGCAGTGTGCAGATAAATTAAAAGCAAGCAGCCATTTAGTGGCAGAACTGGGTCTCCTGATATGTTATTGTAGCACAGCCCTTCTGCAAGGCACATGGCAAATGACTGTAAATAGTTATAGAATCATAGAATCAAAGAATAATTTGTGTTGGAAAAGATCTCCAAGATCATCTAGCCCAATACTGCCAAGTCTACCACTAAACCACGTCCCCAAGTGCCACATCTACACATGCTTTAAATACCTCCAGGGATGATGACTCCACCATTTCCATGGGCAGCCTATTCCAACACTTGACAATCCTGTCAGTGAAGACATTTTTCCTAATATCCAATCTGAACCTCCCTAGACACAGCTTGAAGCCGTTTCCTCTTGTCCTGTCGCTTGTCACTTGGGAGAAGAAACCTAACCTCACCTCACTCCAACCTCCTTTCAGGTACTTGTAGAGGACAATAAGGTCCCCCCTGGGCCTCCTTTCCTCCAGGCTGAACACCCCCAGCTCCCTCAGCTACTCCTCATCAGACTTATGCTTCAGACCCTTCATCAGCTTCATTGCCCTTCTCTGGACACGCTCCAGCACCTCAGCGTCCTTCTTGTAGTGAGGGGCCCAAAACTGAACACAGGATTTGAGGTGCCTCACCAGTGCTGAGTACAAGGGAATGATCACTGCCCCAGTTCTTCTGGCCACACTATTGTTGATATAAGCCAGGATGCCATTGGCCTTCTTAGCCACCTGGGAACACTGCTGGCTCATGTTGAGATGGCTGTCAACCAACCCCAGGTCCCTTTCCACCTGGCAGGTTTTCCATGAATTCCAGAAATCATGACTAAATTCTCCTTGTAAATTGTAAGAACCAGCATTAGTTCTGTGATGCATTAACCCAGCAATTTTGCTTATCCTCTTGTAATGGGACTAACTGGACAGATGATCCCCTGCAGATGTGTACGTGGGCGGTCAGTTTGGCCCTGTGCCAAACCAGTAACAAGGGGAAGCCTGTGCATGGTTACACAGAGGGCACATGCACACTGCACAGCAGGAAATAGGGCTGCCAAGCCACACACACTGTTAAACATCATAAGAGGCCAGAGAGGTGGCTACTGAGCAAGGATAAGAAGGTGAAAAGGAAAAATCCTTCATGCAGTGTGGACTGAGCTCTGCATCATAAACCAGACTGAGAGGTACTAGTTTAGACATCGTGGAAATGCAGCATTGTTAAATAGTTTGTGCCATCTGTCACTGGGGACCCAGGAGCACATGTAAGGTTGGACATTTATCCATGTTTTCTCTATCCCAGAGCATTGTGCAGAAGAGAAGTCAGCTGTCAGAATGCCACATCTGTGCACAGATCTGGGTTGCTTCCTGGGGCTTCAGCATGAGCAGAGGGAAGAGGACCAAAGGGTGCTTGAGGTTCTCAAGATCGTCACATATTCTGGGCTATGAAAGAATCAACTCAGTCTCCAGCCTAGGTCAGAGACAACCTTCAGCTGTGTGTTGGCGCCTGAACCTGCCAGAGAGGCATAAAAAAGAGCATTTGTGTCGGCCTCATTTTATACAGCATAACCACTGCAGCTAATCTAGAGTGGCCTGCCTGAGGTCTACAGAGCATCACATACATGATGGAGAACTGTTGTACAGTAGCAATCCAGCATCAGGTCTCTCTAGCTGTGCTTTGTTTTGAGCTGCAGCTTCTGGGCCAGATGGGCTTTCAACACATATTTTCCTCTGCTTTGTACCACCTTGTAAGTAGGACTTGGTGCTGTTGCATGGAATGATTTGAGCAACAATCTTCTTAAACTGAGGTACCGAGGTGGGGAGAGAAGATATCTGACAAGATAACCCCGCACCAAGTTTTAAGCATGTAACTTTGCAAGTATCCCCCTGAGGGTCCTCCTCCAGCCAGAGGCAAAAGCAGTCTTAGACAGCAATGCAGGGAAGCAACCATCATGGATAATGACACAGCCTGCCATGGGGATTCAGGTCAGCCAGGAGGGCTCAGCTCTCTATCAACGCAAGCTGTGCCTTCTCACAGAACTAGGACATGCACTTGCAGCAAGTATAAACTGCTCTGTGACAGGACCTGGCATGGCAGAGCACTATCTGTATGGAGGGAAGGTTTTTTGGTGTGGATGGACACATTTGTTCCCAATAATCAGGAACGTGCAGCCTTGCAGCCTGCATGCACACCTGCTCTCCCTCTCACTGGTGATGCGGCTGTGTCCTTGACCAACTTTCCTGCCCAGCAAGCACAGCTTCCACAGTGCTTTGAACAAGCTGCCCATTGCAGCTTAGTCAGCTGCCAGGGGCAGATGTCTTCAGGCTCTCCTCATACCTGGATGTCCCTCCCTCCCCACTCCAATCTTATAAAAATTAAAAGAATTTAAAAAAGAAAAAAAAGAAAAAAACAAAAAGAAGGTATTCACTGATGAAGGCTCTAGCAGCTGCTCGCTGTACTCATCAAAGAAGAGGAAGTGGCAATTACTTCCTTGTAGGAACTGTTTCTGTAATCAAAGTGCTCTGCGGTTGAACTGTGAATGCCGATTCCCTCCTGACCAACACAGTCCCTGGGTCAGGAGCCACAGCATAGGGTAGCTGGCTGCCCACACTCTCATCAGTTTACACTTTCACACAGCAACACTCATACCTCTGTTATCCTTGCAACACTCACCATTTCCTGGCGGAGTGAGGACAGGGCCAGGCCAGGCTGCTGCACGTTCACACTGGAGCCAGCACTGTGGACTCCAAGCCCAGCAAGTTTCCCATGAACAAGCACAAATGCTTCATGCCCCCAATCCCCAGAGCACCTTGCCAAACTGGGAGGGTAGGGAGAGTGGGAGGAACAGAATCCTGTTTTTACTGGGAAGTGTTCCTTCTGTCCCTCTCCATTTGCTGTGGTTTGGATCTTGCAGCCAAATAGGGAAAAATTACTCATGGCCCATCCAGAGCATCCCAGCAAAAGTAGAAAAGCACTCTTCCCAAAGACCTCCCAGGCCCTGGGACCTCCATGGCTCACACTGGGGCTCAGACTTCATGGCAACAAGGAAAACCATATGCAAACATGCCACCAGAGAAAACACGCCAAGAAAAAAAGAAAGCATTTTTGTGCTGTTAGTTTTTCGCAATGCTGGAAGTCATAATTTTATTTAAATTTTGTGTGTGCATTTTTTTTAACATCAATAGATACAACATTTCCTGGAGAAGCTTCTCTTATCTCCTAAAACAGTACACACTCCAAACTAGGAAATCAAGCTGCGAAAACCAAACAGGTCTTTGCCCTTCATGTGCTGTTTTCCATCTACCTCTCTTATAACCTGAAGACATGTCTTTACCAAACAGTATCCATTTTTTTAAAGTTTTATCTGTTACTGTGTCCTTTCTTCAGTTACAAAGTTATATTCCCCAAATAAACAAAGTGTTTAAAATAACTGTGTTGATAACTTAGCCAAAAAGAAAAAGTCCTGTAACTGTAGCAGATGAAATGCACCAGAAAAGCCCATCCAACCACCTGGCAAGCCAGAGCAGTATCACAGGGGGGCTGATGTGCAGGCTCTCTGCCACTGCACACCAGCACAGTCCCCATGACCTTACAGCAGCTGACGTTCTCATCCATTACTTCTGCTTTGTTCACCTCAGCATGCTGTCCTCCCCGCCCAATTTTGTACAGAAAAATACAAAGAACACAGAAACACAAGTTCAGCTTGCTGACATAATGCCCATATTTAATCTTTTAAAACAAGAACAAAAATCAAGAATAAAATCAAGAATAAAAATTTCATTTAAGTCATACAGTACATTAATCTTTCAGCAATGACCCAATCTACAGTACTCAAATGCCTGGCATGAAGTCTATTATCTCAGCATTTAACAAGTGTATAACCAGTGACACAGTAAAAGAAGAGCTCACAATACACAGCTAACACAATGAGTTTAGATTTTCCTCTAGGAGTCCAGCTAGGGTTTGTAATACATGGGTCACTTTTGAACCATACTTTAATCAGCTTTTTGTTCAGTCAATCTGTTTGGGGCTTTTTTTTCTGTTATGTGAGTTTTTCCATTATGTACAGGAAAATTATTTCAAATGAAATTGCACAAGTTAGAATATCTATCTATAGGCATACATGGTCAATCTAACTAAAAAATTTAATAAGCAGTAATTACTCAGTCCTGGTTATACATTCCTAAAGGCTTAATAATACAGTTTTAAGAAGAAAAAAAATAAAACAGAACACAACAAAACACAGTTGTAGGGTGGCAATCTCTGTAAGAAGCCTCCTCACCCTCCCAAAACAACCAAGGGTTAACTGTACTTTCCATGTTTGAAATGGGGTCTACAAAGAAGTCATTTCAGCTTCTAAATAACACAAAACATGTGACTGTGTCCTCTCTAAAGTCTGAATGGTTCGATGCGTAACTCAGTGAAGCTCTCAAATAATACTGGTAGTATGCAGACTGTTAACAGAAATTAGGACAATATGCCCCGATAGCACATTTGGGGAGCAAAACTGTTATGTGTTAAGGGGCCATTACCCAGTGGTTACACCAGCTTGAAGCAGGACAGCTCTCCTTGCAGCAGCTGCACAGGAGGGGAAAGGATGGGCTCTCCTGCTCCTTCGCCAAGGCTGCAGCCAAATTTTCCCCACCTCCTACTCAAAGGCCTGCCCTGTCCTGCTCTCAGCCCCTGACTCCTTTCTGAGGGGCATCCTCAGCCCAAAGGTGACCGGAGCATGGCAGGGCACAAGCCCTACCCGTCCAAGCCCCTGATGCTCAGTGGCACACAGAAGCCTGCTCTGCTCCAGCAACTCCACAGGCATGGGGGGGCCCATCAACCCACTGTGGTGCAGCAGGAGCTCTGCAGTCTGCAGCCTTTCTGGGTCCTGGCTGCAACTACTGCCTGTGTCTCAATGCAGTAACACAGAGAGGTCTCTCCCACCCTCTGCAGAGTAGTGCTACCAAACACTAGAGACCTAGAGGGCTACCTCTAAGGCAAGTCAGCTAAACAAGGGCGATGGAACATCTTCTTCCCACATTAGCAAAACATAAACGTTAACTAATTAACACAACTGCTTTGACTTCTTTGATTTCTCTATTCTGGTGCCAGGTCCTGCTACAAATGGAAAAAAAGCCCATAGAGAGCTGCTTTCCTAGACAGAAAAGCAGCAGAATCTTAAGCCTTGAAGATCTGCTTTGTAATTTGCTACTGGCATAAACAACAACAAAAAAAAAGTCCCATTTGTTTGGTTGGTTTTTGTGGGGTTTTTTTAAGAAAAAGAAAATCCAGATCATCCAGTGCACCTTCTCTGCACATCACACACGCTCACATGCACACGCACCAATGGAGAGCTCCAGCAGAACAGGTATGGGAACCACAAAGCCCAAATGGTGAAAAGACATGGGGAATCTCACATTTCTGTTTTCAGTTCTCACTTAGCAATGAAGCAGCAAAATGATGTATTGCAAGAAATAAATGGTCACAGAACACACATACAGCCGAACGCAACCATGGACACATTTTTCCCATTTTTGTTTTTTTTCTCATAGATGCTGTTACTCATCTGATAGTTTCTTTCTGGCTGTGCTGAAGTTTTTGAAGAGCATCTGGTGCTTATTTAACCTTTATCAGAACATAAGAACCTCAGTGGCAATGGACAATCAATCTCATTAGTGCTACAACCAACCATTTCCACTTGAGATTCTCTACGAACCCCTTTTGGAAGTTGAACCTGACTCTGCCCCTTTGGTGCCACTCTTGGTTGTTTTTGTGGTTTTTTTTTTTAAATTAACAAACACAGCATATTAATGCAAATCTGATGTTTTCTAAAAAATGCTCAGATAATTAGTTCAGCAATATGCAAAGTGCATCTATTTGGTTCTTTCCATAGATCACCTCCTGTTGTAAGTTTAAATTCCTTCACAGTTTAAAATATTGTGAAGAAATTATATGTATACTTTATGTATAGAACTATTTATATACATACACATATATACACACAACTCTGTACTTTATATAGCCATAAACACTCACTACTTAACTATTTATATTATATACACATGGCATGAACACACACTCAGTGAAGAGTTGGTGCAGGCTGAAATCATTCCATCAGGTTTAATGGAATAACAACAGTGAAACCATGAGTGAGTTATCAAGAGACACAAACATACATCTATTAGATAAGTGAAAGACCAATTAAATCAGCTCTTCCATTTTCCTAGGAGCGCAGGATTGTTCCCACCCCATTCCATGCTCCATATGCACATACACAGCTATTTTGCATTCAGTTTACATGAGAGGGCAGTGGTGGTTCTTTTTTCCAAATGAAAGAACAGTCCATATTTACTCAGGCTCATCACAACCTCTTCTGCAGAAGTGCAGCACAGCTGGGTCTGGATGCCTTGGAGGACTCCGAACGCTGCGCCGTCGTTCGCTGAAAGCACCTGCCAAAGCTTTATTGCATGGTTATGGGACAGCTATCAACTGTTCACAGTCTGTGAACTCTCTCCAACAAGTGGTACAACTGTATAAATACATACTTTAGCACGAAACAGTTTAACACGAGGCAAGTCCAAGTACAAATGAGACCTAAAGGCCTATGGGTGAACTTTAAAGGCCAACAGTTCTTCAGAGTGCATGTTGTTTAAGGAACGCAAGTCGGGTAATTTCAAAAGAAGTTTTGTGAAAATAGAGGCTTCGTTGGGGTGGTTTTTCATAATTAAGGTCCTTAGTGCACGGATTAGTGTTTCCTGAAGTGCCTCCACAGAATTGACATTTTCTATTCCAGAGCGATCTAAACGAAAGGGCAGGGGAGGGAGGAGAGAGGGAAATAAAGGAACAGGGTGAGGGGAGGAGGAGAAGAAAAAGAAAAAAAAGAAAGGAGACTGAGCAGATGTAGTTTGCAACATAAATCCACTGCAACAATCACCTACTAAATTAGCAAGCACAAGAAAAATGAGATACTTATGCCAGAAGTTTCAAATCCACATACCAAAAGTCTTTCAGATATTATTTTGCATTAACTTTGCAAAGTACTAAGCTCAGGCCAGACTGGCAGCATTCAATCACCATTTCTGTAATCCCTTATCCATGTTCCCAGAAAAGGACAGACCAGTATTTAAGCACATGCTTAAGTACTCTGCTGAATCACAACTTTCAACACAAGGAGAGAGACATGGCACATGAAAGTAAAAATTTCCAACGTTTCTCAAGGCTGGATATAGAGCCCTAAACTTAAACTGGAGTTTTGAAGAGGAAATCCCACTCAGGACAAGCCACACTTATATCTGCACAATGGTATCCTCAGGGGCAAAGTGAGTACAAGCCTTGGTACAACTGGAGATTAATACTGAGCGTGTTCTGAGGCACTTACAAAGTGAAACATGATGCACCAAAAAATTCCCAACTAAGGAAAAGAAGAATTTCAACATCAAGACAAGTATTATGCTTTCACATACTGCACTCACTCCACGCCTGAAGCATCTCTTTCAAGAGAGCTTACTTAAGAACTCACCTGGAGTCCTTAGGTAGAACCTAAGTAAGCAGCTTAAAAGGATGAATTTTTAAGTAAAACATCTCACCTCGTAACTAATCACAGTAGCTGGTTTTTTCCAAGCTGCAGCCTCTTTTTTTAAACACTATGTAAATTCAGCAGGGCACATACATACCCGAGTGATGGACATGGACAGAAATGTGCTTTGATGTGTACATGTACTTAAGCACTTTGCAGAACTGGGACATGGAATGACAACAGCTTTCTGGAGTAACACCGAGTCAGACTGTACAGTCAGAGTGGGAATCCCTTCCTCATGCTGCCAGTGTCAATCCAATCAGACTGCTCAGGTGAACAGAATCTAGGAAGTCATCCTGGACTGTTCAGTGCAGTTCCCCACTGCTATGGGAAAAGCTATTATATAATCCACTTAAGGATGCATCTTGAAGCAGTTAATATGTTTTGCTCCTTTAGAAAGATTACTCCAGAATTTTCTACTCTAACAATTAGCAGCTCTGATTGCTATCAAAGTTTTAATAAGAGCACACATTCTGCTCTTCTGTGAAGACTGTCCATTAGGTTTGATAGCAGATGTCCAAGAGAACATAAGCAAAGAGACATCTCTCCACTTTTATTAACCTATCTATCCTGCACTTTTATTAACTATCTATCCTGCTTGCCTCCTGCTCTGCAAAAGGTTTGCTCTGTCCTGAGCAGGTATGATGATCTTTGCACAGAGTATTCCTGATGAGGTTTCCCAAGAGCTCTGTACAGTGACAGTGGTACTGCCTTGCCTCTGAAGGTGAAAGAATGCAGTCCACCCTTTCCTGGCTGCCTCGGGTGAGTTACTGTAGCCTCCTCTCTTCAATTAGTCCAAGTCCTTTTTTTTCCTCCCTCTCAGTCCACTCCCAGCTGCTCCCAGTGGCCAGCAGGTTTTGTTAGTACTATCCCAGGCAGAGAGAATAATAGAGGGTGTGTATTTTATATTCTTCTACCAAAATACATCACCCTTAGTTAAAGGATTATCTGGTCTCTAGACATGCATGAAACACATTCTTTCAGCTTTGCTTCTACCTTGTTTTTTCCTTCTTCAGTGCCCACAGTCCCTCTTGTTATCTCCCATCTTCCACACATTCAGCTAACTTAGGTAATTCCCCAGCACCAGTAAAAACATTCCCACATCCTCACTGTATGGCCCTGCTTTTTCTTTCTTCCTCACATGACATGAAAACAAGAGGATGTACAGAGACACAGAGCCCTCACTACTATCCCTGCACATATCCCACTACTTCTGTACATTCTAAATATTCCTCATAAGAGTTATTCATCCAGGGTTATGTGGAGGTGTTTCTGATGAGTGTTCTCCCCACTAGCACTATTTAGAGACTTATTTTTTTCCATTGGTGTTTTCATTTTTTTCAAATTTTAAACAACTGAAAGTCTTTTTAGGAGACTGTAACTAGGACAGCATAGTATTTTATGTTCTGGATCACTTAACCAGGATTCAACAGTCATACACTCCTGTCTGCTTCTGGAACTGATATAAATCTTGACTACTCTACTATCTTTTCTTGAATAACTTTCATTCTGAGATGAAGTAGTCTTTGTGGCATTTTTCTTCCACCTTCAGCTCTTCTTACATTTATGACATCTTTGGCCTTTGCCTGCATCTCCATGTCATTCTTTCTGATCTTGTTCCTCAATTCTTTCTCCATCTCTAATCCAGCTTTGCCTCCACATTACGGAAATTGACTCTTTGCGTCACACTCCTCCCTGAGGTGTGGAACACAGGGGATCTGTCTTTCAAGACCTGTTTAACCAACAGATGCCCACAATCCTTCAGTTCTACAGGTGCCATCTCCTCCTGGCAAGCCCTTGCACTGTGAGCATCTTCCTCAGGAGCTCTGTTGGGGGCACTTATGCTCTTCTTAGGTACCCACTCGAGCATGAAGCGTGCTCACTTGGTTTTGCAAAGTAATGACTGCAGCATTTCAATCCAGCTGCAAGCTACAGAGTGAAGTTGATGTGAAAATTTTTGAACTCAGTGATCATCAAAGTTACTGTTGTGTCTGGAATACAGCCCCGATGTGAAAATTTTTTAACTCAGTGATCATCAAGGTTACTGTTGTGTCTGGAATACAGCCCCAACACTGACTAAGAAATTGTACTTTATAAATCCCTGGAAGTATTTTGTGATGTTGTCCAGGAAGGCTGTGATCAGACTGCAGATCAGATCACAAGGCAGCTAAGATAGGTAGCAATAATGTCCAAACTATGATCTGAAAAATCCTCAGCAGCTGTGAGAAGCCTGAACACTAAACACCTTCTCTTTTTGTCCTGTTGCACGGCTCTGACATTACATGCTGTACATGTCACATATCATCCCTAAGCTAATCCCTACTGGGAGCTAGCAACCACAGCAGTGCTTAAAAGGCTGGGGGGGCTGTCTCTGTGCTAGAAGCATATTTAACAGAACAGATAGAGCCACTTACACTGAAAACAGGTGGCACAGAGATTGTGATATTCTAGGGCCCAGGAGCTGAGCAAGCAAGAAGAGTGGCTGTAAGCCTAGTTACACTACACAAGAAGGGAAGAGACCTAGTTGTCAGTCCTTATTTAAAAGGTTGCCTCCAGTTTCCATCAAGACAGACAAAATTTGTAGAGTCTGGAAAAGCAACTAAAATCCCAGGTTTCTCTCTGCTACCTGAATATTTTCACTAACAGATTACAGTGCCATGCTTCCTGCACACTGCCATTCCTTCCGCCTTTTGAAGCTTTGTGCCACCCTCTGCTCATTATCACAGCTTACAGACTGAAGAGGCAGCAGCTGCCCCCTCCTGTGCTGTAACATTTCAGTTTGGCCATGCACAAACCTACTGGACTGAACTGTCTTGCCTTGTTTAGAGGTGTCACATGCCTACAACACCATGCCTGGGGTGCCCCTCCCTGATAAGAAAGACATGGGTATAAATCATTCATGTGAAAGAGGTACACTTGCTCAAGGAGTTGAGTGCTCCCCAAATAAATGCTGGGTTGCTGTCTAAGTGGGTGCTATGAGCATTCCTAAAAAAAAAGACCCAGCAAGAAGGGATCCTGCATCTTGTATTCCAGGCATTATATGCAGAGCTAATGTGCCTAATTTGAAGCTTGAGATAATACTACAGAAGTAGGTGCTTAATCCTCCTTTGAATCTGGGCCAGGGTGTTCTGTATACCCAGGGACTGAAACAAGATAGGAGGCCAGTGAAGATATTAGTGGATTGGCAGGCCTTTAGTGGTAAGAAGTCACGGTGCAGATGATAGGGCTTTCTTGCTGACATAGGCAGAGATCAAACTGTTGGATTTAGACTTAAGCAAAATACGCAATAGACTTAAATGACAATACTTGGAAGTAAAAATACCACCTTATCCAAAGACTTATGCTGTGCAGGTCATGCGTAATTTCAGTGATGCTGTCTTGTGAAACTTAGAGGAGCCAGACAAATAGCATCTAAACGGCCACAGGGCAGCTATATGTTTCTGCATTCTGCAGGAAGCAGTAGGAAAACTTAAGCCCATTGTCACATTTTTTCCAAAGCCAGTATTAGAAAGAGCAGGTATGTAAAAAAGCAAATTACAGGCTGCTAGTAGCTTAAAACCTATTCAATTGCCCTTAGATGTGAAATAACAGGCTATACATTTTACAGAAAACTTTTAATATAGAAGAGCCACATTCAAATTCGGCAAAGGTGCAAGTTAACTTTCTCTCCTTACCAGCAGATACCAGGACAACCGCTGTAAACAGACTCATCTCCTCGTCACTAAGTTGCAGGGCATTTAGTTTCTCACTAAATTCAAACATGGAGTTGAGCAGATCACCAGCTCCCATTGAATGCAAGTCATCCACACTGTACTTCTTTCCACTCAGGAAGGTGACAGTACGTTCCTTTGCATCAAACAAAGATGCAAATCGTACCATTAAAACCTGGAGAAAGAAACGCAAAAGAAAAAACGAAACCAGATAAATGTAGGTGAATTTTGAGAAAAGCCAAAAGAAGAAAAATTAAACCTTTTAGCATCATTCAAACCGTCTCATTAACCGCTCTACAAGCATTCTATACAGAAACTGTCAGCATGCTATTGAGCTGTAAAACACAGTGCAAGCTCCGGCCCAGTAATCTGGGAGAAACAAACAAGTGCCAAAATTAGCAAGTGGATGCAGGGGAGGGGCTACAGCACATGAAAGGGAAGAAAATGAAAATTTAAACCTCAGACAGCCTGAGCCACAAAGACCATGTCATTCATAAATATGCCAGTAGGACAACTTGCTTAAGCCACTGAACAGCCAAAGGCATACAGAGCGTTAAAAGAAATGTTTTCTTGGCCACACTTATGAGGAGCAAAATGAAGGTACTGAACCAGATTCTCGCTTGGCGAAAACTGGAGCAGCTCTATGGAAACAATGCTGATTTACACCGCCTGATGATCCGGCCCCCTAGGCATTCTTTGGGAAAGTACCATGCCGCATCACTGTACCCACAGGAATGTTAATGAGCTCTGGTAGAAAGGAGAGACATGAACGGCCTTCTAAAGGCTAGGGAAGCACAGCACCTGGTCTGTAGCTGCAGCTGGGAATGCCCCTTTGGTACAAGCACCTGGGCTGGAGCAGTTGACGTGTGCTAAACTTACCCCTTTGGGCTGAAATTTCTCTTGTGGTTTTCTCAGTCGTACTGTGAAATGTTTCCCTCTGGAATGGCTTGTAAAGTTCCATTTGCTCATGTTCAACAACCTTATTTACATTTTCAAGGTTTAAGTTGCACAGAACAGCCTTCATATTTGGAGAAAATGAACCAACTGGCATTGATTATAACTTCAGACTCACTGTAATCTCTTGGTCTGACAGTCATCTTTTCTCACTCACCCTACATAACTGCGTTAATTTAAATGTTTACTACAGGTGAGAGAAGAACCAGGTTTTCAAAGACTAGTGCCTTTGACAAGCTTAAAAAAGGAGTGTTCAAAACAAATTAAAATGTTTGAGAACTTGAACACCGTTCATGCACATTACATGACCTGCTCCTAAATCTTAACAGCCAAATGACATGCAGCAATCTTGATGGACACAGGAGCGTGATGTATTATTCACCTTTGTCAGCTAAGCTACATGTCCTTTGATGACATTAACTACAGCGTGCAGAAACCTTGGTGCAGAAGCCCTCAGAATACAACAAAAAAAAGGCAAAGGGCGGACAGACGAAGCTGAACTTGTGCATTAGCACAGACCCACCAGGTATTCAACAACCTTTCAGTTCAAAATGGTATTCTCTCTACAGAACTGAGCATTAGAAACATGGATTTTAAATAAGGAGCAACCACTATAAATGCTGGTATTCAAAACTGAAGCCCATGAAGTTGTGTTGACTTATACTAAGGCAAAGACTTCACTTATAGATCTCAATGTCACCATTCTAACTCAAGAAAGAACAGTTTAGACTGCAGCATGCCAGAGGACTAATTCATTCTATTTCACTTCAGGCCAGACTCCTATTTGTGCATGCTGAGGATATACCTGATCAATCCTATCACCTGACCACAGCAACATAAGCACATAAAAACCTCTGCACTTGGAGGTTGCCTGCTCACTTCCCCACCACCTGTAGTGAAATCACTAAGTTTGTGATTCTGCAAAGAAACTGAGTCACTACTCCAGTGGATCCAATGGCCTTGTTAACTCTATCACCAACTACATTTGGAGGGGAGGTGAGTGAGGACCTGCTCAAAACCAGCTGAATTCCTTATTTTAGGCTCACTGCTGTTTCTGAGCTGGCTCTCATAGAAGCCATGCAAATGCCACCATGAGATACTGAGCTCCCCAGTACTCCCAGTTCTAAGAGAGCTTTTTAGTTTACACATGTGTGAATATATATAGCTCTGTAGCTTCTGCACCAACATTGTCTCCCTGCGTCTTCTTACCCCCAAACAAATATTCCTTGAATGAGAGCTGCTGGTTAGCACAGTATCAAGCCAGACACACCAGTCTTGGAGACTGCACTTGTACTCAGGTTCTTCTATTAACATGCAGATGTTGGAATATCCTAGTTCAGTTACCCAGAAGACAGAAGTGACCTTGCATGCACCAGGCTTTCAAGATGCTTTTGCCTCTATTGCAATGGTTTTGTTAATCTTCTTGTGGATTTTTTTCCCCCACTGCTCTGCAACAGTATTTTTTTTATTCTGTTGCTAAGATGCCACATAGGTCTCTAACTGCAAGTACCAGCTCACTAACAGAAATCATTAATGTTTCTTATTTTTAAGTGAATAGTGACAAGCATGCAGCCATACATCATTATTAATACCCCTGGATATATAAACCTTCTTATCAGCAATGTTTGTAACTGGCAAAAAGGCATACAAATGAGGCCTGAGAAAAGCTTGAGGTGAAAAAGGCCAAGACAAAACATTTTACTTGCAAAACATGAAGGTTTGGCTTTACATTATAGCACAGTTCAAGCCCAATTTTCCACCCTCCTTGAGGGCGTTAGATGGTGTATCACTTTGCAGAGTTCTGTGTAATGTGAACAGCAGTATAAGAGACTGTAGCTGAAGGAAGTGAAAATACAACCCTTTGCTACAGGAGCTGTAGATGAGTATTAAAAGGTCAAGAATATGTGTAACAGAAAAAAATACATGACAGCAAAATGAAAGAAAAAAGAAACTGACACACTCCAGGCACCAAGTCTTCCAGTGTGTAACTTTGTACCTTCCAACCCAACAATTAGCCATTTTAGAGCTGGATTCTAAAAATGCAGACAGAAGACCCAACACATTATGTGAGAAATGTCTTCAGTTTAGGTAAATACAAAATCTGGCATCTCTCTTTGAAATAATAAATGGAGTAAACAAAAGCAAAGGCATTGCCAACACTACCCTGCCTCAAAAAGCACAGGAACATCGAATACTTGGGACTTCACCTCCTCTGGCCCACTATATTCAAATCTCACATTTGAATAATTACACAATGCATATTGCCTCCAACAGACACAGGGATCTAGAAGAGCAGCTAAAACCTTAAGTAAAGGTCATCTAGCAAAGGTCACTGATCATGAAACAGCACCAAGCTCAGTGGTATCATTTCCAAATTAACACCACTAATTCACATATACGTCATAACCGCAAGTGGATGAAGTTAACCACGAGGACCTAGCAGGATTAAGTCAACAGTAAGTCAGGCTGAAGCTGGCACACAGTGTCTACAGAGCTTCAGACATCCTCAACGGCCACCAAAGGCCAGTGGTGACTGGTCAGGATGGATACTCTGGCTTTGGCAGGGAGCAAAGTGGCACAAGGAAGGCCATACAGAGCAATAAACACATTCCTTGACAAACCTTGCAAGTCAACAGACAGCTTTCTAAACTATCCACCCTTCCAGATGCAGTACACTTCTCCAGAGTAAGCAAAGGAGCTATCAACATAACAGCTGCTATACAAAACCAGGAAACCCCTAATTACCCATTAATGCCCAAGGGTAGAAGGACTGAGCATTTTTGAGCTAGTTAGAAGAGGAACAGCTCACCAAGATCTGACCAAACAGATCCCTTCGGCACCATCAGCTTGAAGAAAGCTCAGAGCTATCATCCATGAACAAGTGGGTTTCGCCTGATATAACCTAGTTCTATTTGTTCTTGTTCTTATGGGGTCAAAGTGATGCACAGTTTGACAGGTTTGCAATATACACACAGTGGTCTCACCTCAAAGGTCCCAGCCTTCAGAAGATTGACCTGGTCATGTTGGGAGAGATCTCGGAAACCTGGGATGCGCTTGGCAAACTCCACCACTTCCTTCACTGCAGGGGTAAAACTCAGGGAAAACTCTTCCCAGACTTCATGGCCAGATTTGTTTGGGTCCACGTGGGGAGTCTTACTCATTGGGCAGACCTGATGTTCACAAAACATAGAAAACAACTCTTAAAGATTTATTTCCAAATACTGACAAATACTTCAAAGAAACAGGTTTATGCTTTAACAAAACTTTGCTATAATGACACACAGAGGAAAAAAGACTATTATTCCTCAGTCAGTTCCCAAAGCAACTGGATTTCTCCCCCTTCCTTTAAAACAATCAATCACTCAACAATAAAAATGGTGGCAGATTGTTAGCAACCTGTTTATAAATTTGCTGAAAATCTGCAGTAAACAGCACTGGAAACTACGACACTGTTTACTGCAAAAGACCTAAAAGAACTAAGGTTATGCTATTCTTCCCCGATTTCAGCTGATGTCTGACATCTCAATTTCTCACTTGTATTATTCCTGTAATTTCAGAGTTAATCGTGATCTCACGGTGAGTTGATTGTAATCTCACAGTCACTACTACGTTCATTCTCCTATCTTTCTTGTTCTGCAGGCAACTGAACTGCTTCAGTCAAGGTGACAAAGGTGTCAACACCAGAACAAGGAAGTGAGCCTTGGATTCCTGAGTCACAGGTTTACACCCTCATTACAAGGCCAACCTTCTTCTCCTACAAGTTTGCTTTTACTTGCATCACCAAAGGAGGATCACCAAGGAACTGGTATGCCAATTTTACTCATTCACAAGATGACAAAATGCTCTTTCATACAAACATACAGCAGGGGTTTTTTGTAGGAAAGTGAACTCATTACAATGAGATCAGATGCATCAGTCAAGGCTCACTGCCAATAAATTCCCTCTGCAAGACCCAACCAGAAGCTCTGAGATATTATATTTTCAGTTCTGCTTTCTAAAATTTATGTATCTTTTAATTAAGTTTAAACCTTTTAATATTCATTTCACCTGTCATCATCAAGGACAAGGATTCTTTTTAAGTATTCCTCACAAGTATACTAAATGGTGTATGTAATCCTACATAATGTCAGCAACACAAAGAGGAAACAGTGAAATAAATTAACATTCCTCAGAGCTGTGCTGTTTTTGCAAGGCATCTTGAATATGGTAATTGCCTAACAATTCTTTGCAAGGAAGGTCCCAGGATTACAAGAACATAGTATTTTGCCAAAAGGAAAGGTCTAAGCACATAACCAGAAAGACCCTAACCACTTCTCTGCCTGCCATATTGCAACAGATCACAAAAAGTATTGATAAAAATACAGTACTTTCTGAAAATAAGGAATCTCTGTTTCAGAACTCTGTTCCATAGTGGACCCAAAAATCACTGTAATTTCTCATCCTAAAATGCTTTACCCTAACCCACAGGCATTCAGTCCCAATGGGAAATTACCACTTCCTCATTCTGTGCATTGTGTCTAAGCTCTCTTGACAGACCTCTGCCCAAAAATCAGAGTATCTCAAGTTAGAAGAAACCCATAAGGATTGAGTCCAACTCCCTGCTCCTTGCAGAATTACCTAAAACTAATCCACAGGACTAAGTGTGTTGTCCAAGAGCTCCCTGAACTCTGAGAGGCTTTCTATGGAAGCAGTTGTCAGCTTGTACAGTCACTAGCTCTCTTAGAAGAATCTCTTCAGGAACAACCTGTTCTGCTGTTCTGATTACAGGGGTATTGAGTAAAAAAGACCAAACCCCTGAACGTCTATCTCCACACTGGTTCAGAGCCTAATTACACACCCTTATTGCTACTGACTCATTTCAGTCAGATGCTGATCTCACCGAGTTCTCAGGTAAAACCCTCATTCATGTTAGGGATGTAGAGGAAGCTGCAGTGCTCTGTTAGATTTGGTTTTGTTTCCTCATCATTGGCTGTGTAAAGCCTCCCTGCAGCTGCTATGCACAGGTCAAACTGACTGGTTGAGCCTCTGCAAGGCAGCAAGGGAGTGCCCTGCCCGCCCATACTGATGGGCTTAACCTCTGCTTCTCAGGAGTGCCAAGAATGCAGTCGTAGTGGGGCCACATACTTTCCCTGCAAGGAAGAGAGGTTGGGAATTATTATTTGCTATGGTGTGGTGTCTAGAGTCTGCAATTAAGGTCAGAGCCTGCTAGGGATAGCATGGTCTACATATGTGGTAGCCAAAGAAGAGGAACACAAAACAACAACGACAATAAAAACCCCACGGAAATACAGGATCAAAATAAACACCTTCACTGTGGAGACTTTTGGGGGTCTTCAAGAACCTGTGAAGGATCTTTACAGACTAGGAGGAAGAAAAACACTGGCAGCTCAAGTACTTCAGAAAGGTCAGGGGCTCGCACTTCACAACAGGAGTGCGGGATGAGAACGAGGATGTTATGTTCTCTCATCCCAGGCGGTTCCAGTGATAAAGAGAAGGACAATCTATTTTAAGGGCCTTACAGAACTGGTTGCCTGAATGGCAGAGAAACAGCAGGTGCAAGGCAAATGAGAGGGACCTGTTAAGGAAAGGCAAAAAAAAACCCCAACAACCATATGCAAAAACCCAGGAAGCATCCTTGTTAAGAATTCAGTGAGAAAATGCTGTAGCAAAGTCATCTAAGGTACCCAGAAGTGTGTTCAGAGCCTCATTTGTGTAAGTGCTACAGAAAAGACTCAACTTCTCTCAAGTGGTATAGCTGTGCATCTTCCTCCTGCCCCTGTTCAGATCTGAAGATGTTCTAGGGTAAAAAAGGATGCATAGCCTGTGGGTCCCATTAAAACAGAACAAACAGAACTCAATACCAAAAAAAACCCAGCCTACCCAGCAGGAGATTTTAGAACACACTAGGAAGGCATGTAAGACTGGCTTAAAATCCTAGCCCTGAGGTTTCACCCCCAAAATTTGATCTGAATACGCCTAATTAAAATACAGTGTTTCTAACTGTGCAGATTATTTGAAAGTGAATTCTTCCAAAGGACAGAGTGAAAAAGGGAATTTATAAACTCTTAATATCTGTCTTCATTTTTAAGTCACTTAAAAAACCCATGAGTTTTCTTCAACCAATGCTCTTTGATGTTAATCTACTTCCAGTTAGCTAAAAAACAAGTCAGGAAACCCCATCGCTTGTACGATTTCAAATCCTCCATAGAACTCGAGCTGCTATTCTTCTTCATCACAATTTGTGCCACCAAACCTGTGTCACGATTTAAAGTTTCCGCAGTTGTGCCAACTGTATGCAGCTTCACTTGACTACTGAGGCACAGCTGGATCACACCCACCACTAAGCCTTTCTCTAAGTCAAATCAAATAATCGACATCAATATACCAGATGCATTCTTCCTCCAGTGCTGCAAGAGTAAGTGGTATTCTTGTTTGGAGAAAAGCCATCTTCTGGGATCCTATCGCACAACCGCTGAGTATAACCACTGGTGAAGTTCATGCAGTGGCCACTTGTGAAACACATGGCATGACCACTTGGATAATGCACTGTGCTTCTCCCTTTGTACTGTCCACCAAGGTGCTGCTCCCTTTCAGGGTACTGAGGGCCACCGAGCCCACCAACACAGTGCTCACTGCTCAAGATGTACTGTTCGGTGTTCTTGGACACCCTCTCCCCACTCTGGGGCTGCATCATCTCTGCAGGGTTTTGGGACTGCTCTTGGTTGTACATGAAAGTGTCTTTGTGGGCTCTAGTGACCATACCGATCACTTCCTCCTTAGCCATGTCAGCACTAGGAGGGGGAGAAGGGCTCTTGATGGTTTCCCGCTCTTGTTTGGGCTTGGAGGAAAGGTCTTCTTGAGGTGCTTGTTCTTGATGTTCTGTTAATGCTTCATTGGGTAAGTGACCGCTGAACTGACTGTTCATCATGGTTTTCATGGCACTCTGCATTTCAATCAGCATCCTCTGTTTTTCACGTTTGGGAATACGGCCAAATCGAACAGCTACCAAGGTGAAGAAATGGAAAGTGGTGGGAAGGAAAAAAAAAAAAACAAAAAAAAAAGAAAGAAAAGTCAATCCTGAAAGTGTTAACATGCGCACACAAAATACACACCAAAACCAAAAACCTTGCCCTTTAAGGAAAGATTTTAACTGTTCTCACCAATACTACAACAGGGGTATTACCAGTGAAGTCGAGGAGCTTCCTTGACATAGGACTGGCATGAGGCAAGAAATTTATGCTGCTGTTTGCATACAAAGAGAAGGCAGCTCTAAAGCCTTTTCCCTTTTGCCTCAAACCTGGCTATGGACTACACACACGGTTGTGTTAATTGATGAAGTGTTGGGCTTTAAGATTGGATCTATTAAATCAGCACAACCTCGTGAGCTGACAATTACCTGAATGTAAACATGGTTCATATTGTATTTGAATAGAAGTCTTACAAGACAGGTAGGTCCTCATAGACCAATCATACACCTTGCCAAAACAAGAGAATCAATGCTGAACAAAAGCTTACCTTGGCAAATTTTCTTGATAACTTTGCCTTGAACAAGGACATTTTCTGCTGGCAAGGGGATGGGCATCACTGTGGCTGCAGCAACTTTTGACCCTCTCCTAGGGAATCTACAACTGCCTCTACCACCCTGTCCAACTGCAGCCGCGCAAGGGCTTATAACCAGTTTCGACTGATGTAATTATGAACATACAGTAGTCCATCATTAATGTAACTAAGTCTCTCTCATTAAAGCAGGTGCGACCTTATGCGCAAACAAGCGCCTAGGGGATGAAATAACTCCTATGCACGGCAAGAACTCAGAACAATTATTTAAAATAAGTTTTAACACTCCACCCACTAAATTATTAACAGCCCAAGATTCCTAGTTCTTGTGAAATAAACACCCAGAGAAAATTAAAAAGTGAAACAGAAGGAAGAGCTCTGGTTTGTGACAGTAACTTGTAGCAGATATATGAACTACATTTTCAGCAGTAAGCACCTAAAAGTCACAAGGAGTGAACAGCCAGCAGGATGGCCAGAGACACAGTTCAGTGCCATTGTTTCCTCCTTGCCTTTCCTTTCCCTCCAAGAAAAGAAAGAAAGGAAGGAAAACCAAAACAGAAAAAGAAAAAAAGGAGCAGATACATGCTCATCCTATGTACCCAAACCTAACTCTTGAGGCTCTACAGTGACTACTCTAAGGCTATCAGCTTGGGCAGAATTCCCTTTCATTGAAAAGGCAAGAGCAACAAAAGAAAACAAAACAAAAAGAAAAAAGAAAAAATAAAAAAAATGAGTCTTGTTCAAATTCAGGCAGGATACAGCCATTAACCTTAACCCATTAAACCAAAACTGAGACACTTGTTACAACCATCCCCCTAACAGACCACTGCAGCACATCCCACTGCCTCAGCCTCCACAGGCAGCAGGACAGCTCTGTGGCTGCCTGCAGTATTACATTACCAGTCCAGGAGAGCCACGGAGCGAGAAGGCAAGCTGATCTAAATGCTCTTGCAGAGGGAACCTGCCCTTGACACAGGGCTGGCTGCATTATCTGCCAGTAAGACCCTCCACAATCAGTTTTGAGGTGTGCAGCAGATTCCCCCCTCAGAGGACCTCTGCTCAGCGCAGGAACGTACCATCTCTTGACATCCCAACAGACAGGCATTTTTTGAAACGACACTGCTGGCATCTGTTCCTATTCATTCTCATTATAGAGCAGTTGTTATTCTTCAAGCACTTCTTATACTGGATGTTTTGCTGAATGCTTCTTCTGAAAAAGCCCTGTAAACAAACAAACAAACAAAACCCACAACAATCATTACAGCACATGTCAAATCCTGCCAAGATTCACCTCTTTGCAAGCACAGAAAACCTCACTGGGTCTCATCAGCTGCTTCAGAGCCATCAGCCCCAGGTGATTTTGAAGAACTTGGAAGTCCTCATGACTTACTTCCCCTTAGTGTGTGATCATTCATTTGTGTGTGAAGAACTTAGAACTAGTAACGCAAACTAGTTATGATTTCTAATTACAGAAGTTGCTAAGTTGTTCCCTGGACAGTCAGCACCTAAACAGCAAAATACCTCCAGCATTGGCTTTATCACTGTACCAACAGTTTGTAAGATATGCTCTCAGACACCTATGACATCAAGTGCAAAGATGGAAGTCAAATCAGATCTTTTGACTTCAACCTCTGCAGTTCAGCAACAAAACTATCCTGTTGCCTCATATGACCTTTGAAGGTGGTTCTTTCACATAACCCTTATGCTGATAAACTCCTTCACAGAATATTGTATTTGCAGTGTTGGAATTTGCAGATTCAGAAAATACGTATGATGCACAAACGTGGCTTTCCCTGTGGCAGAGAACTGCTTTTTGAAAGCTGTTTGTTCTGTGTCCCAGCCCAGGTGACAACTCACACCCACTCTCTCTTAATGCAATTAACATGCACATGTCTTGCGTGACATGGTCCTTACCACCTCTGCCTCCAGTTCCTATTCTCTGCCATGCACTCCAGGTCAGGCAGGACTGGACAAGGGGTGAGAACAGAAAGTACTGCAGAGTTTGGAAAATGCTGTGTATTGTTAAGGTGTTTCCCTTTTCCCTA
>NW_008668613.1:24391-28834 GCF_000695815.1 Acanthisitta chloris
ATACAGATTTTAATTTTTTTTTTTTTTGCAGTATCACCCCTTTTCCCCTGTGGGGAGAATTTGAGCATTTCACCAGCAGAAAGGTGAGCAGAAACATAGCTCACCTTGCAGCCCTCACAGGCATGAACACCATAATGAAATCCTGAAGCGACATCTCCACAGACTTTGCAAAGAAGAACCATGCCATTAAATTCTAGAATCAGAACAAAAAAGTCAAGGATATAGAAAACCAGTGACAACTGCAGGTTTTTTAAAACCTGGTCTTAAAATCAAACTATGTCAGGTCAGTTCAACATACAAAAATACACAGCAGAGAAACAGACAACAAGAATGTACAAAACACCCGAACAGTTCAGAAGGTACCAGTGCAAGGGAAAGGGAAAAAAACCATAAACATGAAGCACTCAACAGAACAGGGAGAAAGCACATATTCACGGGGCTTTCAATCACAGTAGCACTGCACTCAACTGTAGAAAAAGGAAGTCTGCTCACATTTAAGCACTTTTAAAAGGACCATTCAGTTAACTAAGACACCAAAGTTCAGGCTCGGTCTGTTTTTCTCATCAGGACAAGTAAGCCTATAAAAGGTTACAGCTTCCCCAACAGAGAATAAACATCTTTTCTTAAAAAGCAGGAATTTTAAAAAACACCTTACTAGGTATTAAAAACAAGCCATACACTCTGCCTATTTGGTAACAATTTAGGACTGGTAACTCAGTCACTTCTACATATGTAAAGACCACTAATTTGAGTGCATATCAAGAATGGCTTGCTTGCACACTTGAACTTGAAAACACCTTCTCAGCCCTGTAAATATGCTTGTGGTTTGGGTTTTTTAAGCTTTTATCCACCTATTTTATTGCAGCCTGTCAGTAAAGATTTTTTCAAGTCATAAGTGCTGGTCTAACATTGCTTTCACTAAGGTCAATGGGAATTTTACCAGTGACTTCAGTTACCACAAAGTTACCTTAATACAACAGAGGGAGCTTGAAATACTCCCAGGGAAACATGTTCTACTAGAAAAGTAACTTATTTGACATTTGGGTTTCATTTGTAAAGAGGAACTAAAACATTTTTTAAGGTTTTCAAAAAGAACCAAACCACAAATTCTTACTGTTTTTAACAGAGCTAGTAGAGAGCTAAAAAATTTGAACAGTTTACAACCGGTTTCACCTCAGAAACCTCTGCCCTGATACCAAAAACCTAGTTACTAGAGAATTTTTAGAGAAGTAAAGCTTCTTACTAAGACCTAAGGGTAGGAACACTAAAAATAAAAAAATCCCAAGTCTTTCAAGGTAGAACTGTTAGATACTTAATTCTAGCTTCGTAACAATCCAAAATGATAAAACAATTCTGCCAATAAAAGAATTCAGCCTCCAAAAGACCAAATTCCAGCTGAGTGTTTGCTGAATCACACATTCCAGTACTCAGTTTGATTCCTGCCCTTCCAAAACTGTGGAAATACAGTTACCTACTGTTGATCTTCTCTGATTACCAAAAGAAGTGTGAAGTGAAATTGGTGTCGCTAGATTGTTAAATGCATTTTAAAAGGATATCCTTTAGTTCTGGTTTACAAGTTTCCAAAATTGTGGGGAAGGGTGTGAGGGGGCAGGGGAGAGAATACGAAAAAACAGAGAAACTAGATATCCAAGACAGCTCCATAAATACTCTTGCAGGCAGCTTCCTGTTACTATTATCTTTACCTCATCACATCTTTTTAACCAAGTGTTTGATTTTCAGTAAGATCAGTTTTCACTAATGAAAATCTGAAGTAAAGCTGGACTGTATTTATGGACTGTCTGGAGTTTGCAGCAATGGGACCTCCATCTATTAGCATCTGTATGGCAACACCATATGCATTACCACACATATAATGCCAAAAGGTAAAAATGGAGGCTTCGCTATGAGCCTGCACCACAAACAGAGGACCTGGCTGTAATATATGGGGTTTAACACACAAGGGGAAAATGGTGTTTTCAGGAACCAGCACCAAACATACTTGTGACTCCATTATGGCCTTTTGTCAAACCAGCAACACTCGATGGGTTTGTTTTAATAGTCTCCTCCAGCCGATCGCTCTTCGGAGCCCCGTCAGAGCCTTCGCTGCTCCGGCCATTGCAGCCACTTTCCGAGGAGGAGCTGTTCGGAGAAGATGGTACAGGCGAAGAGGATGACTGGAAACCGCTGTCTGAGCTCTCGCTGTGACATGAGGCTGGGCTAGATGCCGAGCTCGAAGAGCTGATGTAAGCTATCACACCCCCTAAGGCAAGAAAAAAAAAGGCGGCACGTAGTGACATAACCAGCAGACATGCACCACTGCCATGTGAGCCATGCCATGACCCAGCACCACCAGATCAGCCATTACGTGCTCCTGGGAGCACTCCTTTCCCTCCCTCCCTCCCTCCAGCTTGTTTGTCTTCATTCATTTTCAACGGCTGACCTCCCAGTCTGCCCCATCCCCTTCTCCCATCTTATCAGGCTCCTCTTATCCAAGCAAAGATGAAACGGCCAAACCAAAAGACAGAGCAACAAGCCATGGTGCTGGAAGGATGGGGCAGCAGGGACAGGGCACGAGGTGGCCCAGGGAGGATTTTCCCTGGCCACCCTCTGAGCAGGGCTCCTCTGGAGCCACAGCAAAGACAAGATCTTACAGCACTGTGGAGCCAGAATGCAAACAAGCTAGGTTGGGGACAGAAATAGGGCAGAGAGAAAGACTTCATGCAGGCTATGCGCCAGAGGCACAGAAAGGAAGGGCTGGGAGGTGCTCACAATGCAGAAGGAAAGGGGGCAAAGGAAAGAAATAGCACTGCAGTCTGGTTAGCCTACTGAATGCCATTTGTCCAACTGCAAGCCTTTGTGGCGTTTCTAGCAACAGCTAAACTCTGACTGCCAGGCTGCTATTTGCAAACAGTCTCTGTCCTGCCGCGTCCTGTAATCTGACACACTTGAGAATCCCTCAGATGAAACAGCTTTTTGTCCTCAGGCAGACCTGGGAGCAGTTCTGGCTTTTCACAGCCTCCTTCTTGCTCATAAGCAAGAGAAAATGTTTGCACTTTATTTGAGTTTGTCTCCAAGACTCAGCATTTCAAAAGTCAATATGAAAAACATTTGATATTTCACATAAAAATTTCAACAGCAATAGCCACACAACTCTTTAAATAAATTGCACTCAGTATCTTTTATGTTTCATGCCTCTATTGCTCTGTAGTCTCTTCACAGACAACTCAGGACATTGCAGCAAGGAACTCCACACGCCAGTAACTTAAAAAGGGTCATGCACTGCCTTCCTTTGGAGGAAAAAAAACAACTGGTGCCTGCAGAGTCCTCAATCAACTAAATTGGCACGGCAGGTTGGGGCCTTACATCAGCCATCACCTCCTCAGAGATAAAGGCAGCTGTGTTATACAACCCTGGAAACATCACTGCTTGCAGGCAGCAATCCTGACTTATAGATTTTCAATACTTTTATCGGCCAAAAAAGTCCTCTTAGCATCTCTGCAGCAACTTTACTGGCCCACTTCCTCTGTAACATTTAATTTTTCCTACCAAGGAAACCCTTGGTAGAAGTGTTCGCTGCAGAGCGTTGCAGCCCAGGAGCTCCTGGCAGAGCCACCTCGGAGCAGAAGTCAGACTAAGGGGCCATGTGACACGTGCACTACACACAGACTGCTGCTCACGTTCCCGGCCACTGGTGGCCCTACAACCCTGCCACAGCAGTTGTTCCCACACAGATTTATTTTTTTTTAAGAAATCCTCCACAGAGCAGAGCACGCGTTCGGGATCAGGTTTTCGGAGAAAGGAGGATTGCAAGGGGGTCACGGGTTCAACGACAGAATGAGACGTCAAGGCACCCGTGCTAGGCTAAGACACCACCTGTTTGACAAAGGTCTGTGCCATCCCCCTGCGCTGCACACGCCTCTGCCAGGTGCCAGGGCAAAGCTCACAGTCCACCTGGTCCAAGGGAGGCACCAGGTTTCTCAGCAGGCGCCACCCTTATCTGCAAGGGGCAGACTGGGACACGCAAGCACAGCCCCTGCAGGGAACTCCGCGTTCCTCTATGCTGTCATCCTACCCCGTTATCTTTAAACCGCGCTCATAAAAAGAGAGATGCTCTTTTCCCTCAAGGGTGACACCAATGTCATAGGGGAGCACAGAAAGACTAGGACTGTGGGAGCCTCTTCTTCCGAAAGCCAGAGAAGCACCAGACAGGTGGGCTGCTCCCTCATCCTAGAGTTCGGCAGTCTCGCCCGCATCACGGCCGAGATTCCTCCTATTTTCGCTATTTTAGAAGTTGCACTTCCCTCTGCACCCTGTTTCTGTGTGATCAGCAGTTGGCTCTCACGCACGGCACAGGGTGACATCTCAGAACAAAGAGCAGAGGCAGTGACCTCTGTGCGTGCGCGTACACGTGCACACACACGGCGGCACTCCGCAGCGCGGGGC
>NW_008668614.1:0-5741 GCF_000695815.1 Acanthisitta chloris
GAGGTTCATTTTCTACTATCAAAGCATAAATCAAGTATAAATTACAGTTTAGGAAACTGCCTGGGCTGAGATATTTATCTTTAAAGCAGATAAACTTGGCCAGGCTATTTTAAAGTTTTTACTGGCCTTCCAATGTGGGGAAAAGAAAGTGAGACTGATATGAGAAGAGACAGAACTTTTGGAGGTGGAGACTCTGGAACCTGACCAACTGTCAGTGCATCATGGGCCAAAAAATGATGACAGCTGAAACTCCTTCCTGAAAATACAAGAATTGTGAAAGTCTGGATAAACCAGCTCCTCTTGGGACTCAATGTCATCATGTTTGAGGAGGAATCCACAGTCAGCAGCTGTGCTGTGTTCTTTGCCCTTTGTTCTGAGGCAGACTGTACTCAGTACCTGATTATTAACCATTCACCGGATCATATTGTTTTAGTTATGTTGTCAGACACTTGCATGTACCTTTTCCATTTTCTTGTGTTTGAAAGGCCAGTGTACATGGCAGCACAAAGGACATCCCTGCTACTAGTCTGTACATGTTGGAGCAAGTTTAAGGCTCAGTGAAAGAATCATAGAATTTAGGGGTTGGAATGGACCTTGCAGATCATCTAGTCCCAACCCCCTGCCCTGGGCAGGGACACCTCGTCACTAGACCAGGTTGTTCAAGGCCTCTTCCAGACTGGCCTAGAGCACTGCCAGGGTTGGGGCAGTCACCACAACCCTGGGCAACCTGTGCCTGTAGCTCATCAACCTCACATGAAAAAACCTTTTTCTCACATCCAACCTAGACTTTCCCTCCTGTAGTTTGAATCCATTACGCCTTGTCCTATCACTGCAGTTCCTAACACAGAGTCGCTCTTCAGCTCCTTTGTAGGCCCTTCAGATAGTGAAAAGTTGCTCTGAAGTCTCTATGCAGTCTTCCCTTCCTCAGGCTGAACAGCCAACTCCCTCAGCCTGTCCTCACAGGGGAGATGCTTCAGGCCTCTTAGCAACTTGGTGCCCTCCTCTGGACTTGTTCCAACAGTTCCAGTCCTTCTTATGTTGAGAACACCAGAACTGCGTGCTAAAGGTTACAGAACATCCCATTTTACCACAAATACCTGTAAATAATTTTATTTCCTGTTTTGAGTGGAATAAAAAATGACATTTCCTGAGGCTAGAAAGTAATGTGATCATAGAACTGTTGCAGTATAGTAGTAGTTCTAAAATCGTACTTAAAAAAAACCCAAAAGAAAGGAAACCAATAATGGTTTGTGTGTAGATAAAAGATAATATTAATGTTGGTTAAGAGCTCTTTTTCCCTGCTTGCCGCTAGAAGATTCTTTAGAAAACCTGAGTACATCTATTTATAATTTGATAAATGTCTTTGCTTCCTCTTTTCTACTGATTTAACATTATTATATAATTCAGTTCCAAGACCTTTCATCCTGATTTATGCTGGGCTAAGCAAGAAATAATGAAGTCAAGATCCTGGTGGAAGACATAAAATGTAAATCAATGCCAGTTTTCTGCTGAGATAAGCCTCAGAGGTCTGGAGGTTGTCAAAGAGGTGATTTGACTTTGTAGAAGACAAGATTGGACAAGTCAGGCTTGACCTGGACCTTAACTGGAACTTGCTGACCTGATAGACCCACTAGCAACAGTTTGGGTCTTGGGGGGAGGCAGAGACTTAGCTGGGACAGAGACAACCTCTTCCAATCAGTGGTGCTCAAGTACATGAACGTGAGAGCTACGCTCACTTTCGTAGGGCTCCTGTAATACATTTTTTTCTCCTTCTGTTGATATCCCAGTATACCAGAGGAATTCTGATTGCTTTGACTGCTCACAGATGTTGAGGAAATGTTTTCCTGTTGGGGAAAACATAAAGGAATATGAACTTTTAGAAGGTAGAAGTATCAGAACTTTGCCCTACTTCCAACCAGTGGTGATTTTGGCTTTGGCTTTGCTGTCTTTTAAATAACATCAAGTATTTTAAGTTGATTCCCTCTTTTGGGCTCAGCTCACCTGTGAGAATCTACTCTCTGCAGGTTGACAGGTTTTATAGAGAGAATTAGCATATGCAGCATGAAAGGTGTAAAAGTCGAGGACTGTCTGCCAGGTACCTTCAGCCTCATCAGCTCTGCACCTACCTGAAAATACTTCTCACTTCTTATATTGTTCCAGGTGATTATTAAAAAAAAATCTGTCTGTAATACACTGCCTAATTTTTTACTAAGATTATATTACAATGAATTTTTTTTAGTTGAAAAGTTATCTCTCATAATTATCTAATCAATGCTGGTCATGACAGTAAGTGAAAAATTGTACAAGATATAAAGTATCTGTTTTAAATAAAAGAAAATTTATTATATACTACATTATAAATCATAATAATTTATATAAAGTTTGCCACCACTTCCTCTGCAACTTGCATTTTGATCTCTTTCTGAAGCTGCAGAAGCAAAAGAACAAGTGATTCATTCTCAGGAAAACTTACATGTTCTAAAATTCAAACCTGATACATTTTTGTAGTTCGTGCATCAGCAACAGGAACGACATGTCTGTGCTATGCCCTGCAACCCCCTTGATATCTTGCAATCCCAGTTCTATAATGATGTGTCTGTTATGAGGACAAAAAGCAGAAGTGTGCTACAGGGAGTGAGAAAGATCTGCTGACCTGGAACCAGTCAATCTGTAGAGACTTTTAGACTGAGCACTGCACGAAGCCAGGAGCACTACTTAACAAAGCATAAATTAAAACTTGGGAGAAAGATCAATTTATTAAATGTGTAAAGCATCTGTGATTCCTACTTTAAAAAGCACTTTAATGCTCATAAAAACGAGGCATGTCTCAAAGCAAGACCTAATGGCTTTTGAAGATCCATAAATTTTTGTAACAATGCACTTTTGAGCACTGAGGAGCTTAAGCTGTGCAAGTATAATATAAAGAAATCCACTAAAAACTCAGTGCCCATGTAGGTGACAAAAGAGAACTAATATTTTTATAGGTCCTGTTTTGAATGTACGATTTGCAATTTCCTTGATTATGATTTCAGTTCATTTCTATTACCGATTTGCAATGATATGACACACTAGAGGGAAGGGATGGGCCAACCTGAGGGACCTTGACAGGCTGGAGATGTGGTTGAGGGCAACCTCATGGAGTTCAACAAAGCAAAGTGCAAGGTCCTACACCTGGGTCAGGCCAATCACAGAATCACAGGATCAATCAGGTTGCAAAAGACCTCTGAGATCATCGAGTCCAACCTACGACCTAACACCAGCATGGCAACCAGACCATATCATGTCCAGTCTGTTCTTAAACACCTTCAGGGGTGGTGACTCCACCACCTCCGTGGGCAGCACATTCCAGAGAGCAATCACCCTTTCTGGGAAGAAATGCTTCTTAATGTCTAACTTAAACCTCTCATGGCACAGATTGAGGCCATGTCCTCTTGTCCTGTCAGTAGCTGACTGGGAGCAGAGCCTGATCCCACCTGGCTACAACCTCCTGTCAAGGAGTTGTAGAGAGTGATAAGGTCTCCCCTGAGCCTCCTCTTCTCCAAGCTAAATAGCCCCAGTTCCCTCAGGCTCTCCTTACACGGCTTATATGCCAGACCCTTCTCTGGACAATCCCAATTGCACAGAGGCTGGGGGAGAATGGATTGGGGGCAGCCCTGAGGAGAAGGACTTGGGGCTGTTGCTGGGCAAGAAGCTTGGCAAGGCCTGGCCATGTCAAGACCATGTGTGCACCCGTTGTGCCATGAGCTTCAGTGAGACCTCCTTGCTTCCTAAACTGCTCACAGATGTTTCAGATTAGTCCGTATCTGGTCACAGTCTATAAAGGGTTACAGTATAAGCACATTCAGCTAGAAAAACACAGATTTACAGTCTTTGCTAACACAGAATTCACAATTGCAAAGCAAAAAAAAACAAACAAAAACCTGTGGAAATGCTTTGGGATTTTGTCTCAGTACGACTGGATCTTAGTGCTTTTGCTCTCACTTCCAAAAATGAGGGTTCCCCATTTTTGGTCTGGACATACCCTGCAGGTTTCGCTGCCAGGGCTGGGTATCCACCCAGAAGCTCCATGCAGCCTCAGAAGCCCAGTTTTAGCAGTCTTCAACAGCATTTTATCCCCTTTTGCAGGCTGATGTGCACCAAAGTCAATGGGAAACGTCTGAAGAGGCCACAAGGGAGATGAAGGGGGACTTTTGACAAGGTCATGAACAGGCAGGGCAAGAGAGAATGGCTTTAAACTGGCGTAATAAGAAGGAAATTATTCCCTGTAGGGTGGTGAGGCACTGGTACAGTTTACCCAGACAAGCTGGGAGTGTCTCATCCCTGGGAGTGATCAAGACCAGGTTGGATGCATCTTGGAGCAACCTGGTCTACTGCAAGGTGTCCCCATGAAAGGAGGGATTGGAACTAGATGGTTGCTTTGAACCCAAACCATTGTATGATCTTAGTAGTTAGAACAATTTGGGCTGAGCTTTGCTTTTCAGTCCTCTTGGCATGATTTCTGTTTTCTTCTCATTAGCTTTGCTGATGTGAAAGTTAGACTGATGCTATCTGAATTCAAATGGTACAAAACTGGCCACATAAAAATAGAATCAGGATTTGGATATTATCAGTAGCATTTAGCACTCTTTGAAGCAAACAGTTGCAGTTTGAAAGGGCAGAGTACGATCTGCTGCCTAAACCTAAGATATTTGATCTATTGGCCCTGCAAAAATACCTCTGGAGAGGTTTCTTTGCAGAGGTAATTGTAAAATTCCTGGTGTACTTGGGTAGGAAATGATTTTTCATTATTTTATAACATTACATATACAACTTAATGCACATAAAGTTACATACTTAACTTTATTTATAAAATTGCTTATGTACCTTAATGAATAACTTGATAAATATGTGTGTAAATGTACAACATGCACACACAGAAGTTTGTCAACAGGTGAACAGTTTGTCAACAGGTGAAGTCCAGGATATTTTTTTGTGCAAAGCCATCAATAGCCTACATCTTCTGTAAGGACTTTCCTCTATGTATGTTTCTGGAGGAGTCAGATAACAAGCAAATTCTCTTTTCTTTAGTTTCTTAGGAAGGGATTATACCTGATAGAAACAGAGGAGTGGAACAATAAATATTTTCCCTCAGACAGCCACTCCCTTCTGCTTATTTTGCCTACAACACAACCACTGGAATAATACCTCGACTGAGAAATCAACAGGTTTAAAACACATCATAATCTGTTCTTTGTTAACTGGCGTAGTTTGCTTGCTCAGTGCATAAGCATTATATCTCAGCACTGCAAGCAAGTCAGTGTGGGCATGATTTTTCTTTCTCCTGCAGTCGTTGGGCTTAGCTTTACTAACTTGCCTAGTACCTTGGAAGAGGGAATGGTTTTACTGCATTGTTCCAGCTTTGCTTGAGATTTGCCTCTAGGACATACAAAACTCTGCACAAAACAGAGGACCACTTTGGGAAAAAAACCATTATTTTTTGGATTTATGCATGAATAATGGGCTTAATGTTGGTTGCCGGTCATTGCTGGATATTCTTTGAAACACTGAGATCATAGTATGTTATGGGGTTGGAATGGAGCTTAGAGATCACCCAGTGCCAAACCCCACAGCACTAGGCAGGGACACCTCCCACCAGAGCAGGTTGCTCAAGGCTTTATCCAACTTGGCTTTGAACACTGCCAGGGCTGGGGCAGCCACAGCCTCCCTGGGCAACCTGTGCCAGGGTCTCACCACCCTCACAG
>NW_008668614.1:5777-7434 GCF_000695815.1 Acanthisitta chloris
CTCTTTTAGTTTCTCCCCATTACTCCTTGTCCTGTCCCTGCAGTTCTTAACACAGAGCAGAGTCCCAGCGTCCCTGGGGCCTCCATCCTCTGTATGCTAGAATTTATAATCTGAGTTTAATCAGACATAATTTGCAGTTGCAATGTACATATAAATGCTGTTTGTATGCAGCTCATGTGGGTTATGCCAGAATCAGCCCAACTGCCCGGCTAGGGGTCACATTTTCTGGCTGCTCAAACCTAGTAAAACTGGAATGACTTGGGAGCAGCGTCCCTGGGGCCTCCATCCTCTGTATGCTAGAATTTATAATCTGAGTTTAATCAGACATAATTTGCAGTTGCAATGTACATATAAATGCTGTTTGTATGCAGCTCATGTGGGTTATGCCAGAATCAGCCCAACTGCCCGGCTAGGGGTCACATTTTCTGGCTGCTCAAACCTAGTAAAACTGGAATGACTTGGGAGGGAGGAAGGTGATCCTTCCCTCTGCCCAGCTGCTTGAGGGATAATGACTTCACAGGGATGTGGTAAGAGTTAAATCATTACATTTCCAAAATGTTTCAAAATCTTTGGATGAGAGTTTCTGTAGGAGTGAAAATTAAATCAGTGTCACTCTTATACTGTCCAACTCTGACATCTTAGAGAGAAACAGAGATGAAAAGCCTTTTTTTTTGGTCATTGTGAGAGCGTGTTGGACCTGGAAGATCCTGTTCCTTTACATTAATGTGTTTACCTTATGGTAGTCTATATCTTGTATACTAATGAAGAATTAGCAAAGAGGAAGAGGAATGTGTGTGTTACCTTCTCTGATATGTACACACATAATTAATCACTGTATGCAAACTGAGGAGATCACACAGAGAAGGTGCAGATACAGAAACAGGAAATGGGACATTTTAAGAGGTCTTTCTTGTGCTTTTTTGCCTTGTGTGTGGTGACTTTAAATGGAGAACGCTTATTATATTAATAACTCATGAAACAGTAAATAAATATAATGTGAGACAGTTAATTGAAATTTAAGTGCCGGGGCTTGGGTCCAACTTTGGAGGATAACACAGGAAACTGCAAAACATGTAGTGCTCTTTACAGGGAAAGTTTATCTCAGCATGACTGTCTGGCAGGGAAGGATGAGGGGCTCCAGGGCTGATGGTTCATGCAGCCACAGAAGCACAGATGGATTGAATCACCAGATGAGGTGGGTTTCTGTCACTTCACCCACAAAAGCTCGTGGCAGGAGCTGTGCAAGCTGAGGAGGTGGCACAAAGACTAAGGCTTTTGTAAGAATTTCCAAGCTGAAAACTTGTGAGATCCACCTGGAATACTGCTTGCAGTTCTGGTGTCCTCAAAATAAGAAGGACATGGAACTGTTGGAGCAAGTCCAGAGGAGGCCGTGAAGATGATTAGAGGAGTGGAGCACCTCCCTTATGAAGACAGGCTGAGGGAGTTGAGGCTGTTCAGCTTGGAGAAGACAAGACTGGATGGAGACCTCAGAGCAACTTTTCACTATCTGAAGGGCCTACAACGAGCCGGAGAGGGACTCTGTGTTAGGAACTGCAGTGACAGGACAAGGGGTAATGGGTTCAGACTGAAGGAGGGAAAGTCTAGCTTGGATGTGAGGAAGAAGTTTTTCCTGTGAGGGTGGTGAGACACTGGCACA
>NW_008668614.1:7468-11244 GCF_000695815.1 Acanthisitta chloris
TGGATGAGGATTTGAGCAACCTGATCTAGTGAGGAGGTGTCCCTGCCCATGGCAGGGGGGTTGGGACTAGATGATCTGTAAGATCCATTCCAACCCTTAAATTATATGATTATATGGTTGTCACCTATGGGTTATTTCACTTTTCAGAAGGGGAAGAGCAATGGGAAAAGAAATCTGCTTGAGTGATATAGTATCTGCTTCTTCTATATGTGGCTTGGACCCTCCTCTGCTGCAGACTGTTGCTGAGGGATTAATTCAATTAACCAGTCATTAAAGATCAGCATAAATCTTAAGGTGCATGATAACAACAGGCACTGACAGCCACTCTTATTCATGTGCTTACAATGAGAACAATGAATGGCTAATGTGAAAGCTCAGAAATAAGAGTTCATCACACCTTGTTTCCTATGATTGCATTGGTTTTAATGGACATTTTGTTATCTATTACAAAACAAAAGACGAAATTTGCTATAAAAGACTCACATGTAACATTCAGTATGAATGAATGTTAGCTAAGGCTAGTCAGTCCTGAAAATGACTCACAAGTGCAATTAAACCCTTTAAAGTAATGAGTCCCAATGGAATAAGATGCTTTAAAGAGGAAAATGATTTTACATTCCCTCCTCCTACTTAAGACATCTCAGGTGTGTTTTATAACCCTTTTAGGCTGTTCTTTACCCAATGGTTCTTGCATAATCTGTGACTCTTCAATTGACCAACATCCTTGCGCTGAAATTCATGCAGTAATTTGTGTACGGACTCTAAGGTGTTCTCTAGGTATTGATCAAGTAAGGTTGTTCAGACTTTTTATTATTTGGTGAGTCCCAAAGATCCATAAAGTAATGGAGATCCTGAAAATAATAGGAATGACGTAATATTTAAGAGCAGCAAAAAGACCGCTAGAGACCAATACGTCTCCCTTAATAAAACTGTGCGGTACAGATTTCCCAAATTATTTAATATTTTGCAGGAATCTCATTAAAACAGCTGTGCTAAAATGAGGGAAAAGGCGACAGAATTAAAAGACTTACATTTTGCTATGCAATTACTGCTGTTTCACCAATCTTTTCAACTTGTGGCTTTGTCAGTTGATTACATATTTCTTTCTGCTCTGAATATTTTTTGTGTCAACTGTCTTTATACCCAGCTTGGGCTTTTTATTTTGGTTTGGTGCCTTTCTGAGAGCAAAAATCAAGCTCACCTTTCATCCCTCTTTGAAATTCTCAGTGAGCTCGGACTCACAGAATCACAGAATACAGAGTTGGAAGGGACCCTTGAGAAACACTTAGTCCAACTCCTGTTCCTGCACAGGACACCCCAACCATCACACTATGTGCCTGAGAGCATTGGCCAAACACTCCTTGAGCTCTGTCAGCCTTGGGCCTGTGACCACTGCTCTGCTGAGCTGTTACAGTGCCCAGACACCTCTGCGGGAAGGACCCTTGTCCTGATACACAACCTAACCCTGTTCCAGTGCCCAAACACCATCTGGAGGAAGAACTTTATCCCAAGACCTAACCTGAACCTCCACCGACACAACTTCAGACCATTCCCTCAGGTCCTGTCACTGGTCCCAGAGAGCAGAGGTCAGTGCTGCCCCTGCACTGCCCCTCATGAGGAAGTTGTATCCAATGATGAGGTCTCCTCTCAGCCTCCTCTTCTGCTTGTGTCTCTTCTTCAAAGTGTTGCAAAAAGAGTGTTGGAAATTGAGACAGAGGATTGTCTAAAGCCACATTTCCAATGCAATGCCATAAAAGTGCTTTTTGGCCATTTTTCTGAGGCTCTTTCCAGCTCTTAGGGATATGACTTTAATTTCCTTTTCTCTGACCCTCATATTTGCACCAGAATACATGAATATGCAGATATAGAAATAAACATAAATTTTTTTTGCACATGCCTATTTGTACACACATTGTAAATATACTTGGTGCAAACATAACACAAATGGTGCCACCATGGTAGCATGTTACATGTTCCCTATAACTGTGATTTCATTTTTTTTGCCATTTTCTCTGTTGTACCTGCCTTGCACAGACATATATTTATTATTATTCTTGGACTTGAGGTTGCTTTGGAAGATGGTCTATCCCCTTCCACCTCAACACTGAAAACTTCTTGGTTCTTAGTGATTATAGTCTCAAGTCACAGTAGTCAATAGGAGGAAAATATATTACTTTGCTTTACAGATTTGGAACAGATTTTTATTTAGTATCTGCCAACACTTAATTTAAAAATAGTTCAAACATCATATATTGAATTTCTGGGAGTTTTCCAGCTGATGTTTATGCTTTTTCAGAGGTTTTGCCTCAAAATTTGGGAAATACATTATTTCATTGGTTGTTGTTGTAGTAAGATTAATCAGACTTGCACCCAGGAGTTAGAATTAGGTATCTTTCTGACATATCTTTTTGACAGCAGGTGTGTCAAATTAAAGCAAACTTTTATGTTGTGACTCCCTTTGTGCTTTTCCCCATAATATTGCTGAGTCTTGTTTCAACAAGCTTTGATTCACCCTCACAAAAAATTAAGTGTATTGTCTCATCTCCCGCATCAAATGTATTTCAGAGGAACGGAAAACATTAAATATGTTTTCTAGTCATGTTAGGCAGACAAATGTTTTTGATTTTCTTTCCTGTTATGTGATATAGTCCAGGAAAGGGAAGGACTCAGCTTTTTAGGGTCTCTTCATTATTTTCTGAAACTAGAAAAGAATTTCGCAGTGCTACTTGATATTGAACCCACTTATTCTGTCTTCAGCTCTTAGGATTCTACCTTTGTCTTGCCACAGTTGTCCAGTGAAGAATAAATTTGCACTACAGGGACACTTCAATGTCAGAGCTCCCAAATCTGCATAATTTGATGTACAGGCATATTGTTCATTATGAACCCTGTAGAAATATTCAGACACAAAGTGAAGACTGAGACTACATCCTGAATAACAACTTCCTTCTTTATTTGTGTGACAATGTCAGGTCTTTCCTAATTTCACCTTCCATGCACTCCCCTCCTTTTTTTTTTTTTTTTTTTGTTTTGTTCTGGGAGCAAACTAAAGCAAAGGAAAGATGTCTTGGAAGAGAACCTTCATTTCACTGGTATCTTTTTAAGTTCTGTGGCCTGAACATGCAAGTCCTCCACCTAGAATACTGCATGCAATTCTGGTGCCCCCAACATAAGAAGGACATGGAACTGTTGAAGCAAGTCCGAAGAAGGCCATGAAGTTGATAAGAGGACTGGAGCATCTCCCTTATGAAGACAGGTTGAGGGAGTTGGGGCTGTTCAGCTGGAGAAGAGAAGACGGTGGAGACCTCAGAGCAACTTTTCAGTGTGTGAAAGGCCTACAAGGGAGCTGGAGAGGGACTCTTTGTTAGGAACTGCAGTGATAGGACAAGGGGTCATGGGGAATGCCTAGGTTGGATGTGTGTGCTGGTTTGGGCTGAAGTAGAGTTAACTTTCTGCACAGTGGCTAGTATGGGGTTATGCTTGGGTTTTGTACTGAACGCAGGGCTGATAATGCAGAAGTGATTTTGTCATTGCTGAGCAGAGCTTACACAGATTCAACGTCTTTACTGTGTTCCGTACTGCCATGCGAACAAGGCAGCTGGGGGTGCATGGGAGACTGGGATTATGCTTGGGTTTTGTACTGAACGCAGGGCTGATAATGCAGAAGTGATTTTGTCATTGCTGAGCAGAGCTTACACAGATTCAACGTCTTTACTGTGTTCCGTACTGCCATGCGAACAAGGCAGCTGGGGGTGCATGGGAGACTGGGATGGGAG
>NW_008668614.1:11480-15506 GCF_000695815.1 Acanthisitta chloris
GTAAGAAAGAAGTTTTTTCCTGTGAGGATGGTGAGACACTGGCACAGGTTGCCCAGGTGGCTGCCCTAACCCTGGCAGTGTTCAAGGCCAGGCTGGATGAAGCCTTGAGCATCCTGGTCTAGTGAGGAGGTGCCCCTCCCCAGGGCAGGGGCTTGGGACTAGATGATCTGAAAGGTCCATTCCAACCCTTGAAATCTATGATTCTATGATTTAAAGATTCTACAGAAAGTCTTCTCAGAAGCACTGCATTCAACCATGAAAAAATTACCACTTCTCTCTACTATTGTCATTTTACTCATGATGTGACCAAGAGAACACAGTGAGTAAGTGACAGTAGCAGAATTTGAAGCTACAGATTCTCAATGTTCATATCTAGGTACTTTTCAATGCATTTCCAGGAAAAATAAATAAACATCATAAAACAGAAGAACAGCTATAACAGTATTGAAACTGGGGCACATGGCTAAAGTCTCATATGAAGTGACATAAAGTTCAAAGGGAAATTAGATGTGTCATAGTCATCTCCTGATCCAAGATTTACAGTTGGGTTGAAATAGACTTGAACCCAAGTTTTCTTTTAGTGCAAGTTTATGGACTTCATCATATGTTAAGGCATTGTAGAGATCATGGAGTCCCAACCCCCTGCCCTGGACAGGGACACCTCCCACCAGAGCAGGTTGTTCAAGGCTTTGTCCAACCTGGCTGTGAACACCGCCAGGGCTGGGGCAGTCACATCCTCCCAGGGCAGCCCGTGTCAGTGTCTCATCACTCTCACAGCAAAATCTTCTGCCTAAGATCTCATCTCAATTTCATCTTTCAATTTCTCCCCATTCCTCCTTGTCCTGCCCCTGAAGTTCCTAATGCAGAGACCCTCTGCAGCTTCCCTGGAGTCCCTTAAGCTCCTGGCAGGTTGCCCTGAGGTCTCCAGACACCCCTCTCTTCTCCAGGCTGAACAGCCCCAACTCTCTCAGTCTTTCTTTGTGGATACTGCTGCTCCGTTGATATGAATCATCCAAAGAAAGACCACAGCTGATATCTATGACCTTTTCCTAGGTCCTTTTAATACTTATATTTCACAGTCTGGGAAGAAATTTGACTGTGAAATGCAGTTACAGGGGTGTATTTGCTTTCACAGGTCCTTTGTCTAAGGTACTTCTGAAAAAATCAAAGTGCCTCTTTATTAAACTGCAAGACCAAATTAATCCAGAATAGATTCACAGACATTTCACATGGAGAAATATGTCATTCAGTTCAGAATAAAGTCTTATAAATGTACATCTTATAAACCCAGACTAGTGTGTTCATTGCTAAATATGCCTGAAATCTAGTGTTTTGTTCAGATCTTCAAAATTATTGCTATACCCTCAAGGAATGTCCCCTCAGAAAGGAAAGGTGTCTTTTGATTAGTTTAGAAGAGTGTAAATGTTGGGACTTGGACCAGATTCACGGTGTTTTGCTGTCCAGGGGGAGAAGAAGGGAAGGTGGCCAGAGCTCCTGCATGCGTGTACTGGTTTGGGCTGTGGTAGAGTTAAATTTCTTCCCAGTGGCTAGTATAGGGCCATGTTTTGGATTTGTGCTGAGCACAGGCTGGAAATGCAGAGATGTGTTTGTCATTGTTGAGCAGAGCTGACACAGAGCCAAGGACTTTGTTATGTCAAATACCGCCACACTGGCAAGGATATTGGGGGTGCATGGGAAGGAGACACAACTGAGACAGGTGACCCAAATTGTTAAAGGGATATCCCAGACCATAGGACATCATGCTCAGTATATAAAGGGAGAGGAAGAAGGAGAAAGGGGGGACATCTGGAGTGATGGTGTTTGTCTTCCCAAGTTACAATTCCATGTGATGGGCCCTGCTCTCCTGGAGGTGCTGAACATCTGCCCATGGGAAGCAGTGAATTAATTTGCTGTTTTGCTTTGTTCATGTACATGTGGCTCTTGCTTTCTCTATTAAACTGTCTTTATCTCAACCCATGAGTTTTCCATATTTTACCCTTCTGATTCCCTCCCCCATCCTGCTGGTGGGGGAGTGAGCAAGTGAGTGGCTGAGAGAGGCTTGGCTGCTGCTGGGGTTAAACCACAACACTGAGTAAAGACTGTTCTATCAAACCTTTATGTTTTACAATCAGAGAACTAATTCTTCTTGCTGTATGACTTGTTAGAATTTTAAAATTAAACTATAATCTGCAGAAAGCTTCTTTATGTGCATCTCTGATGGAAGAAAAGATAAAGAGATGATGTAGTTGAAAAAGTAGCCAAGGAGAGGAACTTTCCTTCAGCAAACTGCAATCTCTTAATCTCTGTGTTGTTTCCACAGCCTAAATATTGGCTCTGCCATGATCTTTCTATTCATGTTTTCCTTTGGATTGTGGAGGTTTATTTGTTGGGTCAGAAATCAGTTGTAGCCCTCTGTGATGCAGTGACATCATATATCCTCTCTGAAGGTAACTTGGAAGAAGGAGACAATAGTTTTGATAAGCCTATTCTAACAGTGGGAATACTATCTTTGTAACACATAATCTATCAGCACTCCCAAGATTTTTGCTGTTGTTTTGCCTTTTTTATTTTAACTTTACATTTCTAATTAAATATGTTCAGGAACCTTTAATTATAATAGAATGTATTCAGTTTCCTCAACACACTTGAACACAAGGAGTTTAAAAGTTCAGTTAGACCTCAAACGTTCTTGAGCTTATGTTTTTCATCTGAGTGATTACACTAAAAATAAAAAAAGAGGGAAAAAAGCCTTATGGACAATTCAATACACAAATGAAAAACTGTGTTAGAGAGATAGAGCAGTAAAATGAAAAGCATTGCTGATTCTCTCCTTTCACATAAAGACAAGTAGAGATAGAAAAGAAAACAGCATCTTAAATTAGATATATGCAGAAAACTACATTCAGTGATAGTTTAGTCATTTTGAAGGAATACATACAGGATTATCTACATTATTTACTCGTTGACACAGAAACCTCTGTTTTCAAACTGAATTGTTCTAGGGAGAGAAAAATGGTTTAAATTAAAGGAACAAAATTTTATAGATTCCTGCTAGCTTGAAAACGCCAACAGTTGTCTATGAGGATTGCAAGGTCTGGGCTTTGCAGCATTCATCCTTTCTGGCTGCTAACGATTATCCTAAGCCCCATGGAATTCAGGGATGATCAGAAATGCTCATGGCTGCTAGAAGAAACAGAAGATGGCAATAAGGTTTGAATGTGATTTCATCATTCTGAAAGAATTTGGTTGCTGCTTTTTTTTCCCCTCAGCTGTTGACTCATAACTTGGTGTGCAAGTGAAATTTCCATAGTCTGCTGGAAGTGTATCTTACAGATGTGCTCAGCAGGGAATCTTAAGGAAAAATGTACTTCTCTGGCAGTGGTGGAAGCTCAGTGTGACACACTGTGGGGCTGCAGTATCATCTCTTCCAAGTTCTCTTGTTCCCCTGAAGAGACAGGATGCAGTTACTATCTCTGTGTTCCAGAAGTGCTTTTTTGGAGTGCAGGTAAATGGGATAAGGACTGTGCCTGTCTTCTCTAAGCAGGATTTAAAGTGATTTTTGTTACCTTCTCACGTGGAGAATGCATACAACTAAAGGAGGCAGAGCCCATGGTGCTGTAGTTAGTTGTATTGTTTGCAGGTCTAATTCCATGTTCAGTTTCTACCTGCAACTGTTACACATGGAAACATTAATTCTTCTACATGATCCAGAAGAAAGTGTCTTTTTCATCAAGATGATAGGAGGTGGAAGATCTCCCTTGTTCAACTTGTTCTAGCCTCAGACAACTGCAGCTTAAAATTTTCATAGCAAATATGCTTTCTGCTCTAGTTGTGCCAGGAAGAAAGACAATTGAACTGAGCAGCAATGTCTGATTGTAGCTGATAACTGTAAGTTATCTATGAAAGGAAGTATCCAAAGTCACTATAACATGCCTGGTAAAGAATTTGGTTTATCCAGATTTAAATACCCTACAAGTTTAACAACATGATTACAGAATGATACAGTCATAGAATTTAGGGGTTGGA
>NW_008668614.1:15573-22249 GCF_000695815.1 Acanthisitta chloris
CCTGGCCTAGTAGTACACCGTCAGGGTTGGGGCAGCCACCACATCCCTGGGCAACCTGTGCCTGTGGCTCACCACCCTTGTAGTAAAAACATTTTTCCTCACATCCAACACAGACATTCCCTCCTTTGGTTTGAACTCGTTACCCCTTGTCCTGTCACTGCAGTTCCTAACACAGAGTCCCTCTTCAGCTCCCTTGTAGGCCTTTCACACACTGAAAAGTTGCTCTGAGGTCTCCACAGTCTTCTCTTCCCCAGGCTGAACAGCCCCAACTCCCTGAGCTTGTCTTCTTACGAGACATGCTCCAGTCCTCTTGTCAACTTCATGGCCTCCTCTGGACTTGCTCCAACACTTCCATGTCCTTCTTATGTTGAGGACACCAGAACTACACGCAGTATTCCAGGTGGGTCTCACGAGAGCAGAGGGGGAGAATCACCTCTTTTGTCCTGCTGCCCACACTCCTTTGGATGCAGCCCAGGATTCCATTGGCTTTCTGGGCTGCTAGTGCACACAGCAGCTCATGGGGAGCTTCTCATCCACTGTCACTTCCAGGTCTTTCTCCTCACTGCTGGTTTCGATTCCTTCCCCACCCAACCTGTATCTGTGCCTGGGATTGCCATGGCCCAGATGTAGGATCTTGCATTTAATTTTGTTCAACTTCATAAACACATTTCTTTGATAAAATGCATCTCTATAGAGAATCACAGGATCAGTCAGGTTGGGAAAGACCTCTGAGGTCATCAAGTCCAACCTATGACCTAACAGCACCGTGACAACTAGACCATGGCACTAAGTGCCACATCCAATCTATCCTTAAACAATACAATAAGTTATGGCTATTTCATTAGTTGTGTCTTTTTCTGTATGATGACAACTCAATTTCTGGATGGTGTTTACTTTGTCAATTGCCTAATACAGCCAGAGGTGCTTCTAGAACTCTTTGTTAACAGGGAGAGTGGAGTGTGGTGGGTATCATGTATGCTGTCTTGGTTTAAAATGTCAGATGGTAAGTCACTGAAACAGAGAAAGGTCATATTTTATTCACAGGGGGTACATTTCATACTTTGAATACAAATCTGGGAATGCTTGGCCAAGAATTTTGCTCAGCAGCTCACTCACTACTTCTACATCCTATTTTTTTGAGTTGAAAATATGCTGATTTTTGGGCATGGAATGCACTTTGGAGAAACTGTTCTTTCTAAATTTGCTCCCACAGTCCCATCTGCCTGTGCTCAACAACTCTGTGGTTTCCTTTTCAAAGTGAACTGCTTAATTGTGAAGAGAGAGAGAGAGAGAGAGAGAGAGACATAAAAGGTTTTATCTTATTCTCTCTCCTTGGTTCCATTTGAATTTCTGATACTCTTCTTGTTTTAACTACATGTTTTCATGCTGCAGAACTCTCACTGGAATTCAAACTGACAAGATAAATCAGCAGTGCATATATCTCCTGACTTATGTATCCTATTTGCCACCTCAAAATATAGTTAATTAATGCATAAATTGACAGAGGGAAATTTAGATGACATCTTAGGCAGAAGTTTCCCCTGTGAGGGTGATGAGATATTGGCACAGGTTGCCCAGGGAGACTGTGGCTGCCTCAGCCATTGCAGTGTTCAAAGCCAGGTTGGATGAAGCCTTGAGCAACCTGTTCTGGTGGGAGATGTCCCTGCCCAGGGCAGGGGGCAGGGACTGGATTGTCTCTAAACTCCATTCCAACCCCTTAACAATCTATGATTCTTCTGAATAAATAAAATGAGATTACCTGGTGAACACAAAAAAAAATGTTTTCCTATGAATATTTTTTGTGAAGGTGACAAGAGGTGCAGAATAAAATCATAGAATCAACTGGGTTGGAAAAGACCTCCAAGATCATCAAGTCCAACCTTACTGTGGTTACTAGATCATGGCACTAAGTGCCACACCTGGTCTCACCTTAGAAACCTCCGGGAATAGTGAATCCACCACCTTCCTGGGCAGCCCATTCCAATGCCTGATCACTCACTCCATAAAAAAATCTCTTCCTAATATCTAACCTAAACCTGCCCTGGCAGAGCTTGAGTCTGTGCCCTCTTGTCCTCTTGCTGGTTGCATGGGAGAAGAGACCAACCCCCACCTGACTCCAGCCTCCTTTCAGGGAGTTGTAGAGGGTGATCAGGTCTCCCCTGAGCCTCCTCCAGGCTAAACAACTCCAGTTCCCTCAGCTTCTCCTCTGCACTTGTGCTCGAGTCCCTTCACCAACCTGGTTGCTCTTCTTTGGACATGCTCCAGAGAACGGAGTCACAATATAGCCAAGGAAAATAATTCCCAGGTTTAACCAAGGAATCAGCAGATCTTCAAGAAACTGTGTATTTCAGATTCATCTGAATGATAAATAAAGTCTGGAACAGTATGACAATTATTCACATAATAATTGCCATGTCAAGTCACTGTGTTTTTCATCAAGATTCTTGATTCTAGAACCATTCCCTGTACAAACTGTACTTGCTACAATTATTTGTCCATAAGTCTAATGGTTGCGTAAAATTAAATAAATCTTGAGTTATTTGTCTGCTTTAAATAAATATTTGCACATTCAATATTTCATTTAACCATAATAAATTCAGAGGAATTCAGAGAGACTCAGTGCCTGCTGAGAGTCCATTAAACTTGAGTGTTGTACATTTCATACAATAGGAATAATGACATATGCTGGTGTAGCATGTGCTGAACGTTGTGGTATGCCTGGGAATTAAGAGTGGTGTGGGGATATTGAGAGAAAAACAGACTTTGCTTTGTGGAATACAAGAATTATTAATTTGTAATCTCTTTCTAATTGAATTTCCAAACCACATAGATTAGCAATATATTTATAGGATCTCAGTTCATCACAGTGCCATTGATTTTTCAAGCCTGCACTTAGCAACTTCCAAAGAATCCTTCTCTACTGGTGAAGTTTCACAGGGGGAAAAAGAAAATAAGATTTAGACAGTGAAAATTCTTAATAAGGTTGCAAACCTTTCCCCTACTTCTCAGAAATTATTTGACATGCTTACTACATGCTGAGAGATGTACTGTGGTTTGTGGCTTGGATTTCCATGCATTTTTATGCATATTTTCTTTTCCTAGAGGCTTTTCATGATACCAGAAAGTTATACATATATGAGTGTTTATGTTTGGGTTAGGAGGCAAGGGTAGGCAGGGGTGAGGAAGCCTCTTTCAGTATAAAAGGCATGAGATTCTTTCTGATCAGGGTTCCACCAGGTATATCATGTGTGCAGATGTGTTTTAAGGAGAACGAGAGTGTTTTCTCCTTGTAGATTTCCAAACATTCTCGGTTAAGAGGCTGCTGAAGAGCTCTGCCTACTACAGAACAGATCCCTGCACAGAGTAAGTTTTCATGCCCTGAGTATGGGGCAGCAAGTCAACTGCTGTAGTACATCTACTTGTGTAATGTGAATGTATTCGCCTTTATCAGTGATGTTTATAGAATCATAGAATCAGGGAATTTTAAGGGTTGGAATGGAGCTTAGACATGATCCAGCCCCAACACCCTCCCCTGGGCAGGGATATCTCCCACCAGAACAGGTTGCTCAAGGCTTCATCCAACATACTTTAAACACTGCAAGGATTGGGGCAGCCACTACATCCCTGGGTAACCTGTGCCAGTGTCTCACCACTCTCACAGCAAAAACTTCCTCCTGATATCTAATCTAAATTTCCCTCTTTCAATTTCTCCCCATTAGTCCTTGTCCTGTCCCTGCAGCTTCTAACACAGAGTCCCTCTGCAGCTTCCCTGGAGCCCCTTCAGCTCCTGGAAGGTGCTCTGACGTCTCCACACAACCTTCTCTTCTCCAGGCTCAACAGCCCCAACTCCCTCAGATTGTCCTCACAGGCCCTTATAGGGGAGATGCTCCAGTCATCTGATCAACTTGGTGGCCTCGTCTGGCCTTGCCACAACCCTTCCATGTCCTTCTTGTGCTGAGGCCAGGAGAACTATGTGCAGTATTCCAGGTGAGTCTCACCAGAGCAGAGTGAAGGGGGAAGTATATAATTTGAAAAAAAAAAAAGATTTTTTCCTTTCAAGACACATAAAACCAAACTGATTGACATTAACTACACTGCTGCTTTCTAAGTGAATATCTCTCATATCAGCCTTTCATATATGTTGCTTAAATCAAAATTCTGCTAACTGTGCTATGATTTCCCATGTTGTGTTGTGTGTGCTTATCAAATTCTAGTACTCTTTTATTGATTTTGTTAGACCTGTGAAATTTCATTGTAAATTTCTGTCATTGTTAAAGGTAATTTTGTCTATATGCAAGGAACTCAGTTATTCTTTTGATGTTATTAATGTCCTGTTTTAAAAGTAATAGCTGTTACTTTGATCTTGACATCCTCCATGGCTGATAGAATATCTCTTAGACAGTCACAGAAAAATAACATAATAGAATATTCAGAATTGGAAGGACCCACAAAGACCATCGAGTCCAACATTTGGCCCTGCACAGGACATCCCAAAATCCCACCCTGTGCCTGAGAGCATTGGCCAAACATTCCTGGAGCTCTGTCAGGCTTGGGGCTGTGACCACTGCCCTGGGGAGCTGTTCCACTGTCCAAACAACCTCGGGGGGAAGAACCTTGTCCTGATATCCAACCTAACCTGTTCCAGTGCCCAAATACCTCTGGGGGAAGGACCCTTTCTTAATACCTAGCCTAACCCTCCCCTGGCACAAATTCAGGCCACTCTGCAACATCTAGTCTGCAGTATCTAATTCTGTAATTACATGACATGAAATCTCTTCTCCTCTGCATTGTAACAACAAGTTGTCACCCAAATTTTGGATTGGATAGAGTTACAAGCTAAGATTTTACTTATAGTATTTTTTGCTTAATCTTATTGTCTCTCTGCTTTACATAATCTATTAGGTTTTCCCATACACACTTCTGTCACCTGACTATCTCTTTGTATTTGTTGCTATAAAGTGCCCCTCTTTGGTTCAATTGCTTATTTTACTTCCATCTTCTTTATTAACCAGGGTATTCTTTTCCCTGGTAGAAACCTTCACTCATGAATGTGAAGCTCTTGAGAAGTTCCCAGGTACCCTTTGTGCTTTACTGGTCTTTCTCCCACGGCCTATGATGGTCCCAGCGACTGCTCTGGAGACAGATGTACTGTGGCATTATGCTTATCAGTGAAGCCAAGGAAGGAGGTAAGTGGCACAAGAAGGATGATGTCAAGAGCTGAGCAGAGGCCAAGGAATATGTCATGGTTCAACCCCATCCAGCAGTCAAGACCCATGCAGCAGCTCACATTCCCTCCTCCCCCCTCTTCCTCCCCAACCCAGAGGAATGGGGAGGAGAAAAAAATAAAGTAAAATATACAGGTTGAGATAAGAACAGTTTGATAATAAGAAAGAGCAGAATGAGATAAAATGCTAATGGATAATAAAAAAACCAAAATCAGTGATGCACAATACAATTGCTCACCACCCGCGGATCGGTGCAACCCCGAACCTCCCCCCGGACTGGCCCTTCCTGCTTATAGACTGGGCATGACGTGCCATGGTGGGGAATATCCCTTTGGCTAGTTCAGGTCACCTGTTCCGGCTATGCTCCCTCCCAGTTTCGTGTGTATCTTCTCACTGGCAGAGCATAAGACACAAGCAAGAAAATGTCCTTGGTTTAGGATAAACACAATCCAGCAAACCCAAAGCAACAGTGTATTATCACTCGGAATTCAAAACACTGCACTACCCTAGCTTGATACTGAGAAGATTAACTCCATCCCGGCTAAACCCAGCATAGAATACAATGAGAACACTTACGAGTCCTACAAGAGGCTATTCCTTGCTGCAGTCTGCTTTGAAAGTTGGAGACTCTGGTGCATCTTTCCACCTGTGGTACTTTTTTCAAGTTAAAGTCAATGGCAGAGATAGATGACTACTTACAGTGATGACTATCAAATCTATACCGAAGAACTTTAAAGTCAGTCTTGACATCTGCAATTAAAAACAGTACACTGCACATTTTTCTACTAGAGTGAGTGCTACCACAAACAAGGTTTGTTGGCCAGAAGGAAATATCCTATTCTTTGTCCAGTTATTGTTTAAGAAGTATTTATTAGTGTTATTTAAGAGTGGATCTCTAATTCACTTCTACTTTCTGCTGTCTACATAGGTTTCAAACTGACTTTCTGAGAGGTCTTCCCTAACACATGGCAGGTTTTACTATTTCTTTCTGACTTAATTTATTCTTGTAGAACATATTACCTTATTTCTTTCCTTTGTTTGGTATCCAAACCTTACAACCATTTTCCAGCCTAGTCAAGGCTGGATGAACGAAACCATTTGGAGCTGTATTTAGAACAACTTGAATTCAAGTAGAAAACATGTGGATAACTGCTGGAAGTCCCATGGAGCTTACTGAAGTTTCAATAACTTGAGAAGCTTATAAAGTAGTAGGAATATTCCTTGCTTCTTGCCTTCTGTTGTGTCAGGATGCAACGACAATACAGCACATGATAGGCGCAAGGCAGCTAGTAGAGAGACCTTGCACCAGGTGTTGTGGTATGATGGGTAACTTGGTTAAATTTATTTACACTTTATGGAACTTGCTCACAATATATCTATCTGTCTTCCTGTGTCTGTCTATCTATCTATCTTGTGGGGAAGGCATCGAAACCAGCAGTGAGGAGAAAGAC
>NW_008668615.1:0-1142 GCF_000695815.1 Acanthisitta chloris
GGGTCCTGGTCCATGGGGGGTCCTGGTGCCCGAGGGTCCTGGTCCATGGGGGGTCCTGGTCCATGGGGGGTCCTGGTCCATGGGGGAAGGTTCTGATGGTGGTCCCAGTCCATGGGGAGGTCCAGTCCTGGTCCTGGTGCCCAAGGGAGGAGAAGATGCAGGAGGAGATGGTGCCCAAGAGGTCCTGGTGCCCAAGGGAGGAGGAGATGCAGGAGGAGATGATGCTCAAGGGAAGAGGTGAATTAGGAGGGAGGAGATGGTGCCCAAGAGGTCCTGGTGCCCAAGGGAGGAGCAGATGGTGCCCAAGAGGTCCTGGTGCCCAAGAGGGCCAGTCCGGGGCGCCCAAGAGGTCCAGTCCTGGTCCTGGTGCCCAAGGGAGGAGGAGATGCAGGAGGAGATGCAGGAGGAGATGGTGCTTAAGGGAAGAGGTGAGCTAGGAGGAAGGAAATGGTGCCCAAGAGGTCCTGGTGCCCAAGAGAGGAGGAGATGGTGCCCAAGGGGTCCTGGTGCCCAAGGGTGATGGTCCATGGAGTCTCCTGGCGCCCAAGGCTTGAGATGCCCCAGGAGGGTCCAGTTGGTCCCAGTACACGAGGGAAGGTCCAGCCCTGGCGCATGAGGAGCTGCTGCACAAGGGATGGGCCTGGGCCTGGTGCCCAGGGGGAGGTCCTGGTGCCCAGGGGAGGAGGAGATGCAGGAAGAGATGGTGCCCAAGAAATCCTGGTGCCCAGGGGGAGGTCCTGGTGCCCAGGGGAGGAGGAGATGCAGGAGAAGATGGTGGCCAAGAAGTCCTGGTGCCCAGGGGGAGGGCCTGGTGCCCAGGGGGAGGTCCTGGTGCCAGAGGGAGGAGGAGGAAGGTCCCAGTGCTCGAGGGGTGGTGATGCAGGAGGGAGGAGGTGCCCAAGGATGGTGATGCCCAGGGGAGGAGAAGTCCTGGTGCTCAAGGGGAGGTGATGCAGGAGGGCAGTGGTACCCAGGGGGAGGTCCTGGTGCCCAAGAGGAGGTCCTGGTGGCCGTGAGGAGGTCCTGGTGCCCAGGGGGAGGTCCTGGTGCATGAGGGAGGTGGTGCCCGAGGATGGTGATGCCCAAGGGAGGAGGAGTCCTGGTGCTCAAGGGGAGGTGATGCAGGAGGGCAGGGGGGGCAA
>NW_008668615.1:1209-1810 GCF_000695815.1 Acanthisitta chloris
TGCAGGAGGGAAGTGGTGGCAAGAGGAAGGTCCTGCTGCCCAGGGGGAGGTCCTGGTGCCCGAGGATGGTGATGCCCAAGGGAGGAAAAGTCCTGGGACTCGAGGCGAGGTGATGCAGGAGGACAGTGGTGGCAAGAGGAAGGTCCTGGTGGCCATGAGGAGTTCCTGGTGCCCAGGAGGAGGTTCTGGTGCCCAGGAGAAGGTACTGGTGGCCATGAGGAGGTCCTCCTTCCTCCTCCTCCTCTCCCCCGTTTAGAAGACTCTCCATCCTTCCTCCCTCCTCTTCCTCCCCCTCCTTAGAAGGCTTTCCATGCCCCCTCCTCCCTCCTTCTCCCTCCCCCCCCCTTAGAAGACTCTCCATACCTCCTCCTTCCTCCTCCCCTTCCTCCTGTCTCCCTTAGGAGACTCTCCATGCCTCTTCCTCCCCATCTAAGGAGGCTTTCCATGCCTCCTCCTTCCTCCTCTTCCTCCTCCTCTCCCCCTTAGGAGAGTCTCCATCCTTCCTCCTCCTCTTCCTCACCCCCCTTAGAAGACTCTCCATCTTCCTCCTTCCTCTCATCCCCCCTTACAAGACTCTCCATCCTTCCTCCTCCTCTTCCTC
>NW_008668616.1:0-4546 GCF_000695815.1 Acanthisitta chloris
AAATTCTATGATTCTATGATTCTCTCTGCAAACATATAGAAGTAGGTTTTTTTACCTTTTATTTCTCACACCTCTGATTTTATTAGCCACCAACATTTATCTAATGTTATTTAAAATGTGCAGAATAAATCACTGAATATTACTGAAAAACATAAGGAATAAAATCATATTTTTCTTTTCAAATGCTTATCTGTGATGATGCTCTATGATTTCATACTGTTCAATAGTTTTATTCTCCAAAATACACTTGATTGGATGGAAGTCAGAATATATTAGTACATTGTAGGGGTTGCCCTGGAAAGGTAATCCCTGCATATGTAATCCCTTCTTTGGGATTCTTACTTCTCTGACAAATAAAGGAACATGTTAGGAACAAATAAAGCATGACAGAAACTGGAAAGAACAGAAATGATAGAATATGTCATAATTTCTGCCTTCACTCTGTCTCCCCCAAAGTAAAATCAAACACAACAGACAGCTGTGGTGCCAGTGGTAATGTGGTTACTGGATGAATCTAGAATGTTAAGGGGTTGGAATGGTCCTTACAGATCAGCTAGCCCCAACCCCCTGCGCTGGTCAGGGACACCTCCCACCAGAGCAGGTTCCTCAAGGCTTTATCAACCTAGCTTTAAACACTGCCAGAACTGAGGCAGTCACAGTCTCCCTGGGTAACATGTGCTGGTGTCTCACCACCCTCATCAGAAAGAGTTTTTATTAATATCTAATCTAAATTTCCCCTCGTTCAATTTCTCCCCCTTACTCCTTGTCCTGTCCCTGCAGCTCCTAAAACAGAGTCCCTCTGCAGCTTCCCTGGAGCCCCTTCAGATCCTGGCAGGTACTCTGAGGTCTCCACACAACCTCCTCTTCTCCAGGCTGAGCAGGCCCAGATTCCTCAGCCTGTCCTCACAGGAGAGATGCTCCTGTCCTATTAACAACTGCGTGGCCTCCTCTGGACTTGCTCCATCAGTTTCATGTCCTTCCTGCATTGTGGACCCCAGAACTGTGTGTAGCACTCGAGGTGGTTCTCACAAGAGCAGAGTAGAGGGGGGGAATCACCTTCGTCTACCCTCTGCTCACACTTCTTTGGATGCAGCCCAGGACGTGGTTGGTTTTTGTAGCTGTGAGCTCATACTGCAGCTCCTGTTGAGCTTTTCATCAACCATCACCCCCAACTCCTTCTCCACAGAAATCTCTCAACCATTTCTCTGACCAGCCTATAGGTGTGTCTGGTATTGCCGTGACCCACGTGTAGAACCTTGCAGTGAGAGCCCCAAAACTGAGGAGACCTGGGATGGGAAAGCGCAAATGCTGGTTCTGCACCTTAAGAGGATGATCAAAATCTTTGACCTTTCTGTTGCATAAGGAAGAGCAAGTAAACCTGAAGCCTGCAGCAGACCAGGTGGAGGCTACATAGTGCTTTAAATAGTCTAATGATTTAGATGGTCTGTCTCTCCAAATGTTTTGTGATTGAACCTGTATCATGATGACTGGCTAGGTCTTTGTGCCCAGCAGAATACATGTGGACATACAGTTGTTTTGTGCAACCTTTCTGTTTCTTCATTTGCCTACAACTAACAATACATTGCATTATGCTTTAAGATTCTATGTATTTTTATGGCCTACAGATGGGGCAGAAGAGATGAAGTATAAGAGAAGATTAGAACTGGGACAAAACTGAGGAAGTTCTGCAAATAAGAAATCCATTGGCAGAGATTATTGCTTTTGTGTGGAGCGTCACATACAGAAAAAGAGTGACAAGAAGTATTAAAGAACAAGAAAAGGCATCTTCTCATAAATACTACCTTTTAGTAGGGTCCAACTCAAAAAACCAATCAGAGTAGAGGATGAATTCTTGGTATTTGTAGTTTGTGCACAAATTCCTTTTATGCTATTGTACCTTTTACAGCTTTTAAATGTCTCCAATAGTGCTTTGGAAAATAGGTCTCCCATTCATTCTTATTAGCTGTTTGTAAGTTTATAATCCTATTATTCCTTTGCATGTAGTCATAAAAAAACCAGCAGGTAATTTAAGAAGCAAAACTAAATACAGTTTGCATAGGCTAAGTCATTCTACTTGAACTGTTAATATAAGCAAAAGTGGCAGTGAGAGGAACATTTCCATAGCTTTTATGGCTTTCATCAAACTTAAAGAAAGAATCTTAGTTTGGAGAGAAACAGTTATGAGGAGAAATTTAGGGTGATTGCTGTTCTTTTCAAGAGAGACAAATTTGATTATTCAACAAAAATAAAGTATGTTTTAGTAAGAGAAATACAATTCAACAGTAGCTATGGGCCCAGAAAAAAATGAGCAAGTTACCATGAGACAAGGAGTAACTCTACATCAAGCAGATCACAGAAGTTGTCTAGCCTGTAAGCAACACAAAATGATTTCATAGAATCATAGAATTTAGAGGTGGAATGGACCTTACAGATCATCTAGTCCCAATCCCGTGCCATAGGCAGGGACAACTCCTCACTAGAGCAGGTTACTCAAGGCCTCATCCAGCCTGGTCTTGAACACCACCAGGGTTGGGGCAGCCACAGCCTCCCTGGGCAACCTGTGCCAGTGTCTCACCACCCTCACAGGAAAAAACTTTATCCTCACATCCAGCCTAGACTTTTCCCTCCTTCAGTTTGAACCCATTACTCTTTGTACTATCATTACACTTCTAACAGAGAGTCCCTCTCTGGCTCCTTGTAGGCCCTTCAGATATTGAGAAGTTGCTCTGAGGTCTCCATGCAGTCTTCTCTTCTCCAGGCTGAACAGCCTCAACTCTCTCAGCCTGTGTGCATAGGGCAGATGCTCCAGTCCTCTTATCAACTTTGTGGCCTCCTCTGGATTTGCTCCAACAGTTCCATGTTTAAATGAGCTTGCATGTCTTCAACTGTCAGCTGGCTTGAACGACCTCTCCTGGTAATTTCCTTCTCTCAGCTGACTGTAAGTGCACAGAAGAACAGTTTACAAACGTAAACTGATAGGTGTTAACTAGTTAGATCACAGTAAGTTGTTTGTGATGTTAGTTACTCATACCTAAAATTATTGTTGTTCACAACAACAGCACTGTTGCACTGTGGTTTTGTACAGTTTTGTTTTAGCAATACAGGAATTAATTGTTTGAGAATCAAAATAACTTCTAATCATGCACAGACTGATATAAATGACATAAAAACAATTACTGTGAAGTCTTGCAAAATAACATATTGACAGTCTCCATTTACAGCCTCTAAATCATTGCATTTCAATTTGCACAGACACCTAGATAAATGAGAGGTGTGGCAATCACCAACTGTGTGGAGTTCAACAAGGGTGAGTGGTGGATTCCACACCCGGGACAGGGCAGCCCTGGATGTACAAACAGACTGGGGAATGAGAGGATGGAGAGCAGTGCCATGGAAAGGGAGCTGTGGGTCCTGGTTAATGGGAAGTTGAATATGAGCCAGCAGTGCCCTGGCAGCAGGAGGGACATATGTGCCCTGGGGGGCATCAGTCACAGCATTGCCAGGGGTTGAAGGAGGTGATTGTCCTGCTCTGCTCTGTGTTGGGGCAGCCTTACCTTGAGTCCTGGGGGCAGTTTGGGCACCACAATGCAAGAAAGATATTAAGCTAATGAAGAGTGTCCAAAGAAGGGAAATGAAGATGGCCTTGAGGGGAATCTAACCGAGGAGTGGCTGAGATCACTTGGTCTGTTCAGCCTGGAGAAGAGGAGACTGAGGACAGACCTCATCACTACACAACTTGCTCATGAAAGGAAGTGGAGAGGCAACACTGACCTCTGCTCTCTGGGACCAGTGACAGGACCCGAAGGAATGGCCTGAAGTTGTGTCAGGGCAGGTTTAGGTTGGATATCAGGAAACACACCAGAGGGTGTTTGGGATAACAGGAGTGATCTGAAAGGATTCTCTCATATGTCTTGCACAGCCAATCATTGCTACTTCATTGCAGTTTGTATCCAGCATCTCCTATCATTACAAGTGCATTTAACAGAGTGCATTCATGAGAGTCTTTTGTCCCAATGCGGTCAAAGGAAGAACAGGCAGGGACCAGCAAAGCTGAGTATCAACAGACTCAGAAACAGAGGTGGCATAGTATTTGCTCTTGTGTTTAGGGATATTTTGGGAAACATATTTTAGGCAAGCATCTATGATTGTGTCAAACATAGGAGATATGCAGAGATATGAAGATACGAAAACCAGAGATATTACTTAATTAGTCAGCTGGAATCAAGCAAATAGCTAGTTGTGCTTTGTCCAGCTTTGCAAGGAAACTCTGACTCATCAGTTGTATTCAGGACCATTCCACATATGGGAAAGGCATAGCCCCTTGACCTGAAGTACAGGTGAACTGGTAGACTAACTGTTAGGGTTTGGTAGGAGCTCCTCCGTTGCTTTAAGGAATTTTCCCCCATACATGTTATCAGATGGTCGGATACTTAAGAGAGACAAAGGACCCTCAGCCACTGGGGCAGGACACCTTTTCTTTTGCAGAAGACCTCAGGCACCGGGGAACTTCCTCTTGGGCTCGGCGTTCTGGGAGGTAGGGAGCTGC
>NW_008668617.1:0-960 GCF_000695815.1 Acanthisitta chloris
GGACTCAATGATCTTTGAGGTCTTTTGAAACCCAGCTGATTCTATGAAATTCTATGAAAGATTTTCTATAAGCACACGTAATTAGAAGTTTGTACTGTGCACTGAATAACAGAGACCTTAACATTATCAGTGAAAATCAAAATCACCTCCATCTGAGACAAATGCATTAAGTGCATCCATGTTTTGCTTCTTAAGGAGCTATAAAAAATTGCACATTCTACATTCTAATGAAATTAATGCAAAAAATAAGAGCACAGACAGGAAACAGAATCACCTTAGGCGAAAGACCAAGGTGTCATTAGGGAAGTTCACCATAGTACACCACACAGTCAAAAACTTGTGGAAGCAAACATGATGGGAAGAGATGGAAAACTGAAACCTGCCTCCAGATTTATCTTCACTGGATCTGGCCTCTCCCATTACAAATCCCTTTTACAGTTTCATAGGACAGATGGGTGAAAAGCAAGCTGCTTTTGGCTGAACAAGCCCACAGGCCCTACCTTGCTTTGAGCAAGCAAAGACACACACTATCTGCAATATGACACTAAGAGGGGTGCCATTATGAATGTTATCTCTGAAGGCTAATAAAGAGAGGTTTTGGGGAACTTTAGCCTTCTTCCTTCAAGTCATGACAAGACTAATATGCTCTTCTATCTGGCACCCTCCATTTCCTGAAAACTGATAAAAATGAAATATCATTGAGTCCTCATTTCTCTCAGCAATTTTGAGGAAAGTGCTACAAGTATTAAAATTATTAAATGGAGTAAATTGTCCATGCAGATTTATAGAAAATTGAGGAGTAATATACCCCTAATTTCTCTGAGGGAAACGGTAGAAATTGGGATTCAGCAGAGCCAATGCCCTATGCTAATGTCTACTTCTTCACCTCCTACTGTGTCTCTGCAGAGGGTGAACTATTAATTCATTGAAATTTGTTTGTTTTTCCTGGTTGATTTTTAC
>NW_008668617.1:1010-7343 GCF_000695815.1 Acanthisitta chloris
TCACTCTCTACTGGAATCTAAAACGATTTCTTTTCCACACTGTGTAGGCTTATCTCCCACTGAGTCAGACATTTTAAAAATACAGACTTCTGACCTCCATTTCATACAGTTTTTTTCAAAAACTACACTTTCTTGAAAATGCCTTCAGTCTTATCAGAATTTTTTATTTATCATTACAGTGATTGGGGGATAGGGGGAAGTCCAAGAAAAATTATTTTTAACAGTCAACCTTCTCCTGCATTACTGAAACATTTTTATTTTTAAATAAAGGAACCATTCTTAATGGGGCATGTGGGAAAGCCAGAGGAATGCTTGTTCTTTTTACACAAACCAATGACACTTGCAACTAGCCATAGTTTTGTGGCTTCCTTGTAGGTTCCAGTCAGATGTCATTGTCCCTTGCTGATAGAGGAACTCTGAAACAGAAAGAAGGCATGTGATGGAGGGAATGCAGCACCTGAAGATGGGCTACAGTCTCACAAATGTGCCATGTAAAAGCTGTGTTCTGCATAGCCGAAATTCTTCTCTGTATTCAATGGTGCTTTTTCACAGCCTTTCTAGTTCTGATTCCTTCTGTGGCGAAGGTAAAACTGGTGTTTGGTGACAAGTGGCCTTGTTTTCTAAAGCTCACATCCCTCAAGAGTTTGGTAAACAAACACAGCCTTATTCCCACCAAATATCTTACAATGTCAAATAAGGGTCCCTGTCCTAAAAGCGTGGACTTCAAAAAATGACCACATATCAAAAGAAACAGCACAAGGTTGCTTTTCTTCTTTTGAGACCTTATCAGGCAGTAGAAAAAAAAAGGAGGCAAAGTTTGAAGCTTGAAGAAACAGAAAAATGCTTGAATTAAATAAGGATCATGTCACAGGACTGAAGGAGTTAAACTGGTAAAAAATTCAAGTGTCTGAAGAAAGGTATCCCAGTCAGTGGTTTGTTGGGGGTTTATTTTATTCAGCCATTGTTCAGGTACAGATGTAAAAAATTAGGCACCTCAATTTGGATTTAATAGGGAGCCATAGTGAGGGGAGCTGGACGCATTCTCTGACAGGCACCTGCTCTACTATTCTATCCCAAAGGAAACAAATCATTCTGACACAAACTGGAACACACTTGTCTTACCTGGTGTACAAACAGATTTAACTCATGTGAAAGTAAGCTTACATGAGCAACAAATGATACTTGCAGTTGGGATTTTTCTTTTTCTTTCTTTTTTAAATTTTGGTCTAATAACAAAACAAAGAATATTTCAATTTAGGCATGGGTAGAAAGACATGAAACTGTTGGAACAGGTTCAGAGGAGTGCTACAAAAATTATCAGAGGAATGGTACACCCCTTCTATAAGCAAATTCTTAAAGTGGGCTTATGAGAATCACAGTATAATCAGAGTTGGAAGGGACCTACAAGGATCATCTAGTCCAACTCTTGGATCCGCACAGAGCATCCCCAATAATCACACCATGTGCCTGAGAGCATTGTCCTAACACCTCTTGAACTCTGTCAGGCTTGGTGCTGTGACCACTTCCCTGGGGAGCTGTTCCAGTGCCCAGTCACCCTCTGGTGAAGAACCATTTTCTAATATCCAACCTAAACCTCCCCTGATGTAACTTTGGATCATTCCCTCAGGTACTGTCACTGGTTACCAGAGAGAAGAGGTCAGTGCCTACCCCTCAACTTCCTTTCAGGGTCTTCCCTCAGTCTGCTCTTCTCCAGACTGAACAAACCAAGTGAGTTCAACCACTCCTCACGTGGCTTCCCCTAAAGCTCCTTCACCATCTTCTTTGCCTTCCTTTGGACGCTCTCTAATAACTTAATATTTTTATTATGTTGCGGTGCCCAAAGCTTCACGCAAAATTCAAGGTGAGGCCACACCAGCACAGAGTGGCACAATCACCTCCCTCAACCAGGTGGCAGTGACTTGCCTGATGAACCTCAGAGCATGATTGGCCTCTCTGGCTGCCAGTGCACACTGTTGATTCATACTTATCTTGCCATTGACAAGGAGCCCCAGGTGCCTTTCCACAGCACTACTTTCCAGCATCTCATTCCCCAGTCTGTCCATGCATCCAGGGTTGCCCTGTCCTTTTTGACCTTCATATGGTTGGTAATTACCCAACCCTTTAATTTGTCTAGGCCTCTCTGCAAGGCCTATCTGCCTTCAGTGGAGTCAACAGCTCCTCCCAGTTTTGTATCATCAGCAAATTTATTTAATAGTCCCTCAAGTCCTGCATTCAAGTCATTTATGAAGATACTAAAGAGCCTTGAGCCTAAGATAGAGCCCTCTGGCACCCCAGTAGTGTTGTAATCACTAGGCTAATGTCACCAGCCTAATGTAATCCCATTCACCATAACCCTTTGCACCTAACCCATGAGCCAGCTGCTCATCCATCATATAGTGTGTTTGTCCAGTTTTATGCTGGACATTTTGTCCAGAAGGATCTTATGAGAGATGGTATCTAAAGCTTTACTGAAATCTAAAAAGATTACATCAGCTGGCTTCAGTTGATCAGCTAGGTGGGTTACCTTGTTATAAAAGGAAACAAGGTTTGACAAGCAGGACTTCCACCTCATAAAGCCATGCTGGCTGAGTCTAATGACCACATTATCTGTCAGGTGTTTCTCAATACCTCCAGGATAATCCTTTCCATGATCTTACCAGGTACAGAAGTGAGGCTAACAGGCCTGTAGTTACCAAGTCATCCTTCCTGCCCTTTTTTGAAAATCAGGACATTGTCCAGCTTCCAGTTGAGCAGGACCTCTCCAGATTCCCAAGACTTTTGAAAAATCATCGAGAGAGGTCTTGCAATGACATCAGCCAACTCCTTAAGCATTCTTGAATGAATACTATCAGGCCCCATTGATTTGTATGGATCCAGCTGGAGCATCCCTCACAGCATCAGAGTCAACTGGGAACATAATGTTCTCTCAGTTATTGTCCGCCAGCTCAGAGCTCTGGGATCTTCTTGGCCTGTCATCAGTGTTGAAGACAAAGGCAAAGAAGGCATTAAACATCTCTGCATTGTCTATGTCCCTGTTTATGAGGTGACCATCCTCTTCCTGTAAAGGACCAATGTCATTTCTACACTGCCTTTTGCTACTAACGTGCTTAAAGGCATCCTTTTTATTGCCCCCCAGAGTACTGCCCAGCTTCAGCTCTGATTGAGCTTTGGCCACACAAATTTTCTCCCTGCAGTGGAAAACTGCATCTCTGTATTCCTCCCTCCTGACCCTGCTTCCACTGAATAGACATCACCTTTTTATGTCTCACCTCCAAAAGAATATTCCCAGTCAGCCAAGCTAGCCTTCTGCCTTGTCTGTTGGACTTCTGACATTTAGGAACTGCCTGTTCCTGTGCCCCTAAGAGATGGTGCTTAAAAAGTGACAAGCACAGACAGACCCCTGCACCAGCAAAACTGTTTTCTCAGGAGACCTTACCCACCAGTTCCTGAGTAACCTGAAGTCTGTTGTCCTTGTGTCCAGGGTTGAAGTCATAGTTTTGCTGGCACTCTTCCTTCTGTCAACAGAGATATTTAATTCGATTGCTTCATGGTTGCTAAGGCCAAGCCAGCCACCTATCACCACTTCACTCACGAGATTCTCTCTGTTAACAAACAACAAATCCAGGAGGGATTCCTAGTCAGCTCCCTTAGTACCTATGTCATGAAGTTGTTATCCAGGTGTTTTAGGAATCTTCTTGATTTGATTGTGTCAGCAGTATGTTTTTCCCAGTTAACATCTGGCACGCTGAAGTCTTCCATAAGGACAAGAGGCACTGACTTGGAGGCATAACCCAGTTCGACAAAGAAATATTCATCAGCCTCATCATCTTTCTTGGGTGGTCTATAGCAGACTCCCACAATGTTATCTGTGTTATTTTTTTGTCCCTTGATCCTTACCCAGAGGCTCTCAACCACACCACTGACAATTGCAAGCTCTGTACATTGCAACCCCTCAGCTACACACAGTGCCACCCTTCCCTGCCTATCCCTCCTGAGGACCCTGTAACTGTCCAGCATAGCACTCCAGCCACAAGATTCATCCCACCAGGTTTCATTTATGCCTATGATATCAAACCTCTGGGACTGAGCCAAAGCTTCACATTCCTTTTGTTTGTTTCTCATGCCACATGCACTGGTACAGAAATATTTGAGGTATGATTTGTTGTAGCCAACACCTCTTGAAGTGGAATAAGTGATCCCAGAAGTTTTTGCTTCCTGAAATTTTGGAATACACTGTCTCTGACTACCACTGGCCAGCCTATTGTCCCTTTGACCCTTTCAAATTAGTTTAAAGCTCTACCCACTAGCCCTGCCAGCTCTTAAGGTAGAATCCCTTTTCCCTTCTGAGAAGGGTTTCAGCAGAACAAGTGTTTTATAAATCATCCCATGGTCATAGAACCCAATTTTTTTTCCTGTTACACCACCCTCTGAGCCATGTGTTGATTTGAAGAATCTGCCCATTCCCTTTAGTATGACCCCTTTGTACTGGAAGTATTCAGGAGAATACTACCTGTGAATCTGATCCTTCAACCAATCTTCCCAAGGCCTTGAAACCCCTTTTTATCAACCTCGGACTTCTCTTCGTTATTTCATCGTTACTGACTCGAAAAAACAGTAATGGAACATTCAGAGGGTCTTATGAGACTGGGGAATTTTCTGGTGATGTCCCTTTTCTGAGTCCCTGGGGACAGCAGACCTCCCTATTGACAGGGTCTGGTCTGCATATTGGACTCTCCACTCCTTTTAGAAGGGAATCACCTATGACAACTACCCTTCTTTTTGTCTTGGTAGAAGAGGTCTTGATGCAGGGGGGAGTTTTTGTTGCTCTAGGTGGCCCTCCTGTCTCAGAAGGAGCTTCATTCTTCTCACTTGTTGACCGTGCTTCTGGTCACAGAACTGCAAACTATTGTAAGCAGTGTCAGCTCTACATGCCATCTGCAAGTTTTTGGGATAAGCAGCCTTCTGCCTGGGATGGACCTTGACCAGTTTCCAGTCATCTTGTTTAACTGACCCCTATCTAGATACCTGATGGAGTTCTGGGTCTACCTGGCTCTCTACAAAGGGTGTTTGAGACTCTGGTGACTGTAGTGTCTCTGAGAATAATCTATCTCTTCCTCATTTTCCCAAATACTACATAGCCTATTCATTTCCTTCCATAGTTCTCTCACCTGGCAATAGAATTCCTCAACAACAGCACACCCATTACAAGAATAATTACTGTTGGTCAGAGACTCATAGAGAGGTTTCAGACATTCTTGACAACATGAGACCTGGATAGCTACATTTTCCACCAAACTATCTGTCTAGCTTGAGGCATCTGATGTGTCTGCAGCAATTGAAGGGTTATGAGCTCTGCATTGTGTCAGAACCATACTTGGGAGGCACTGTTAGTAAGACTGGGAATGAAGGGGTATGTTCTGCTTCACCTGTTGCTGGGTGCAGTCGTTGCTTCTATTAGTTGCTCTTGGATGGTCAGAGAAGAGCTCTTACTGTTTAAATTGCTGTGCAAAGTGCCTCGCCAGGTGTCTCTGACATGCCACATCCTGTTTGCCTGCCCTGTTCTCTGCCCTATGGTCACTCACACTCCCAGGAGCTGCTTAAATCTCCCACACTGTTCAGGCTTTGCCCCCTCTGTGCCTCATTGGCTGCTGAGGGCTTCTGGGTTTGGGCAGGACTTGGAACTGCTACTCGGAAGCCCTAGAGATCAAAAACCCCAACATACAGCCTGAGCCAAACCAGCTTTATCCTGGACTTGCCTCTATCACTGCTGCTGTTAGGGACAGACCCTTTAACAGACTCTGTAGTGATAGTACAAATGTCAATGGCTTTATACTAAAGCAGGGTAGATTCAGACTAGGTATAAGGAAGAAATTTTTTACTGTGATGGTAGTGAAACATGGAAACAGGTTGCCCAGAATGGTACTGAATACCTCATCCTTGCAAACATTCAAGGTCAGGTTGGATGGGGCTCTGGGCAACCTGATTTAGGTGAAGCTGTCCCTGTTCATGGGAGGGGGGTTGGACTAGATGACCTTTAAAAGTCCATTCCAACCCAAACTATTCTGTGATTCTATGACTAGAGTAATCCAGGCAAACAAAACTTTAGTGTTTGTTACCATGAAAATCTCACCATGAACAGAAGGTACATTTCTGAGTGACTTTTCTACCTGAAATAAAAATGGAAATGCAAAGAATACCTAATAGAAGCTATTCCAATTAAAATATTCTCCCTTTATCAACTGACCATTAAACTAATGCACTTTCAATCATATAGTTAATTTGCTTTGCTCTAACCTTTCCTATCATCAGAGCATAGAATCAACATCTCCAGCA
>NW_008668617.1:7389-23756 GCF_000695815.1 Acanthisitta chloris
ATCTTTCTGAAACAATTTACAGGCATCCAAATATACTAGTCACCAATGGTAGCCTCCTTTCTCCTTTAGTCCTGTGTGAATTAATCACGAACTACTGCTTTAAGATTGCAAATCTCTTTGCAAAGGAGTCAGCAGAGAAACTTGCATGCGAACTCTCTGATGATAGCAACCTCATCCTAACACAGATTAAAGGTCTTTGCAGCTATGTTTAATATTGCTGAAGTTTGAAAACCAGCACATTCTCAATCCCAAGGCAGAGACAAAAATCCTTAGATGCTTTCACTTGTAACAGGATTTTCAGAAAATCACCATAGCCATTTCAGTTTTGTACCTGCAAATGTGCTAAAATAATGATGAGTTCCTTTCAAACAAATTTGCTGGAATTTTGTTTTGATATAATGACTGAAATCTCTCTTAAACAATTAATTTCAGCATTAGACCATAATCTGATCTTCTGATTTCTTTACTTTATGTAATTCTCTGCTATTTTTTAAAAATGTGGGAAATGTTTAGTGTTTTTCTGCTTATGTTGTAAAGGCTTTGTTCATTTTTAACATCTCTCTTTAAGACCACCACTAAGCTTACATAGGTAATATAGAAGCAAGTGCACTAACAAGATAACAGTCTTTTTTTCTCTCTCCTTGGCAACTGATAGATCACAAATGAAATAGTTTTGAAAGATTTAAAAGCCAAACAGAGGGATTATCTCTTCTAGATGTGTTATGTAAACAATAATTGAACAAGAAATGTGCTGGACTGCAGCTGCACGCACATCTTATTTTGAGCTGTCCACAGTGCTAGAAGTGCTAGACTGGCTCTTACTAGCTTGCAAAACAGAGTGTGTATTAAAAATAGGTTTCTGAAGAAAGGATCTTTTTGCAGGCTTGACAAGAGATTGCACCACTCTGCAGTCGGATCTTGTCTTTCACCCTCTGAAGGCATTGTGCACAGAGCTCATCAAAGGTACTGTGGCATCTTCACCTCTCCTTGGCACATCATGTGAACAGAATGGGCAAGGTACTAATAGGTTCATCTCATTCCCTTCTAGGAGAAGGCAGTCAAGATGCAGGGAGTTGTTTACAGCACTCAGAAGGGATCTGTCTGTTTCTTGGATGATTCTTGTCTTATCAAGATATACTGCTGTCTGCTACTGTCTAGCTCTAGAAAAAAAGAAAAAACCAAACCAAAACTAACAATAAAACAACAGAACTTAAGAACAGCCTTTCTTGTGTCTAACCAAGCAACCATCTGTCACAGGATCTGCCCAATGAACTGATTACATCAGAGAATTTACAAAAACAAGGTATATGCAACATCATCCTCCCCTCTCAGATAAACAGCTTCTGTCTTCAGCAGTCACAAACCTCTGTTTCTTAGCAAGACCTTCAGTGTTACAGAGGCTGCTGCAGACTTTTTCCTAGGAAAACATTTCTGACGAGAAACACAGGCACTTCCTGTTTTCTGTTCCTTTTATTTACGTAGCAGTACTCTTTGTATTACCATCTGAGGTGGAGCTCTGCATTACATAATTATCCACACTCCTGTATAAGTGGGACACATATGCATCTGATTGGACTTACTGCATCTGCGTATACATGTCTGTGATGGAGTTCTTGCCTAGACACCCCATATTCCATGTGGGAACTGTTACAGGAGAAGGCTGAATGATAAATTTGCTCATTGGAGGGTAAAATGGAACCATCTCTTCTACTCTTCAAGAGGTAGAGACCCAGCTGTTTATAAATATAACTGCCCAAACATATCTAAACATTTTGTGCTGTCTTCTGTTTGGAGCACATTGACAGACTGTAAACGACTGTAAACATCTGAGACAAATTCTACAGGTTACCTCAACTCATAAAAAGCTGCCTTTCAGTGATTTCTCCTTGGCACAGAACTGGCTTTCAGAGAACAAGACCATACAAGAGTAATATCCCCTGATCTTCCTGACAAGAGCAATTAGCAGGTATTCAAGGAATTTCTTACATCAGTGTTCTGTCCCACAGTGCCCTCCTCATGTGCTTCCAGTCCAAATATCTTCACAGAGTCTTATTGCCGTCGAGTAGTTCTGGTCAGCAACTAGTTTGAAGGTGTCATTTTGAAGGTGCCAATTTTCACCCATCAGAACCACCAGTAAAGGTCATGAGTGTGTGGAAGAAAACGACAGAGTTGGCTCACCTCAGAAAGACATCTATAATGCTCCTCATCCTGCCAAGACACAGGGAAAACTTACAGATTCCTATTGGATTTTCCTGATGAAAGACAGGTTGTTCAAATAAAAATCCCTCAGCAGTCCTATTGAGCAAGAATTTCTTACCCTGTGTCAGCTCTCTATTTTGTGCTGCTGCTGGTCTTTTCCCCCTTTTACCATTACCATAATGAACCATAAAATGTAAATTTGGGGGGTTTGCATTGCATTTGCAAACAATGTAGCATGCAAACTGCTCTGGGGCAGCACTCAGATGTATATAAGAAGGCTGCCAGAGCATGTCCCTTTTTCTGCTGCCTGACAGGGAAAGAAAGGATTATTTTTCCTTCAAGTCCTGTGGTTCCGTCAGAAACATTTACAAAGAACACAATCTGCTGACAAACAGCAAAACAGGTTTAATCCCCGCAAGTGAATACTTTGCTTGTTCAACCAGATCTGACTGTGGCTTTTCAAAAGCTCAGCATCTCTGCAGTGTAGTCTTGCAGTCTTACACTGCAGCCTCCAAAGTCTGCATTGAGAGCTGATGACCGTGCACTGCAGTGTGACGCACTCCTACCACAGTGCTGCAGTCTGTAAAGGACAGCAACAAAACAAGAGCTTCTGGCAGAGCTCAGCATCCCAGTTAACTTCAAGGACATTGCCTCACTGAAGCAGATCTTAATTGATTTAATGAAAAACTCAAAAAGCCTCTGCTTTGATTTCAATTGCGACAAATTGTCTGTGTTTAAGGATTAACTCTAACATGACACCAGGACCATGGGAAGCTCTGCACTGTATTTATCCCCACATTTTTCTCTGATGGTGAGAAGTTCCCAGAAAACCTTTTCAGCACTGAATAGTTTTACACAGCATGTGAAGCTGCAGGATCCATGTTACACCGCCACCTGGACTGGGAGATCAGAATCATTTTAAACTGGTAACTCCTGATCAGACACAAACAATTTCTCACTTGGAAATATTTTCTACCTCACTTTGGCTCACCTTCACATTGCAGTACTTCTGTGTCAGCTAGCAGAGTTGTGCTTTGGAAGGCCAATCTGTTGGCATATAGTTCAGACTACAGAAGCAGGCCCAGGACTGAATCCTGAAGACTGTAGTTCTTCCTTGTTCAGCTCTCTCATAAGAGGAGTTTCACAGACAGGACAGAAATATTGCACACAGAGCAGAAAATGGACAATTCAGACAGGAAATTCAATAACTATCCCAAGGAATAAGAGGCTTCGCAGGAAATGCAAATATTGTTGAATGACTTAGCTGTTCTTGATTGAAAACCCTGAATACATATCCTCAAGCCTGAAGAGACTTGAAAGAAATACTGGAACACAAAATCATATGAACTTGCCTAAACCCTCTTTCCTGCATTACAGGGGAAATAGACTCTTTTATCCTCTATTAAAGTCTATGGGATTGCCACATTTGTTAACTCATGTGGTTTGACCCTAATGTTATTACAAAGACAATCAAAAAGTGCAACAACAAAGGACACTCAAAGCACACTCTAAACCCCATTTTGCTGTGCTATCCACTTACGAAGAGAAGCACTCTCCCCTTTAACAAAGAACAGAGACATTCCCTTTGTGGACAGTTAAGGTTCCAAGCACTGCTATAGTTAAAGAGCTTTGAGTGAAAATGTTTCTTCTTGGCAGTTGTTCTTCGTTCTTAACGCTGAGTTGGGTCTGGTAACGAGGTGCAAGAGAGTAGTCAGGCAGTTTCAGGAAATACCGCCTAACAGATTGATTTTTCTTATAATAACTGTTGGCATTTCAATACCTCAAACAAGTACTATTTCTGGAGGTATTCAATAATGCTTCTTCGGTTCTCTCAGGACAGAAGAATCTGGCAAGCTGAATGCTTGCAAACTGGAGAAAACAAGGATGACCTCAAAGTCACCTGCAGAGATGACTCTGGACAGCAGCTCACTGGATTTCTTTAAATCACAGAGCAGACTTCTGAGAGCTGTGAGAAATGTTCTTTGTGTCTGTCTTGATCAATAATTTTTAACCAAGTCTGTAATTTTCTACTTCAATTTCACATCACAGGAAGTCCAGTTCACAGAATCACAAAATTATCAGAGTTGGAAGGGACCCATGGAAGGTCCAACTCATGGCCTTGCATAGGACATCCCCAGGAATCACACCATGTGCCTGAGAGCATTGTACAAACACCTCAAACTCTGTCAGGCTTGGTGCTGTGACCACTTCCCTGGGGAGATGTTCCAGTGCCCATCCACCCTTTGTGTGAAGAACCATTTTCTAATATCAAACTTAAACCTCCCCTGCTGCAACTTTGGACCATTCCCTTGGGTCTTGTCACTGGTTGCCAGAGTGTATGGAGGTTAAGCCAGTGCTTACCCCTCAATTTCCTTTCATGATGAAGTTGTGTACAGCAATGTGGTCTTCCCGCATTCTCCTCTTCTTCAAACTGAACAGACCTAGAGACCTCAGCCACTCTTCATATGGATTCTCCTCAAGGTCCATCACCATCTTTGTTGCCTTCCTTTGAATGCTCTCTAATAACTTAACATCTTTCTTATATTGTGGTGCCCAAAATTCCCTTTTCATTTTCTGGTATGGGTGTTTTACTCCACAGGCTTTATCATACTTACATTTGACTTCAGAAAGTTAGCACAGATTATCTTAATTGTCTTCTTTCTGAGGCTGTTCTGTATTTCATGATTCAAGCTGTGGTTCTCTGGTCTGACCCGACAGCCTGATAGACCAGAATTTAGACCTTCTACTGGCAGGTATGCAGAAACATCAGATTGAGTAGAGACAGGAGAATCCATTGTGAAACAGAACCAAAACTGTCTTCCAAAGCTAAGTAAATTTTGTGACACTTATTCTTTACTCCAAACCTCCAATAGTCATAGCAGTGCAAACAATTAGAAAATCTGGGTTGCTTTTGTACTTACATCTTCTGAATATCACATTATAAAGAAAGGAACATCTGCAAAAGGACAGTTTGCAGTGTCATGCACAGATTCATATAATTTTCTGCTACAGACCAGAATAATAATACCTCTGTTACAGAAGCTGTGGCCAGCTCACTTCATTGCTTTCTACCATGCTCAGAATCAAGGTGCTTGCCTCTGTTTAAAAGCCTCTTCCATGTTGTGGCAGGAGTTATTCCTAAGGGACCAGGCTGCAAGTCAACAAAAACAGATTTCCATAAGGAACCTCAGCCCCTCACACCCAAACAAGTTCCTTACACATATCTTAATGTCGCCTTGTTCTCCTACAAATGCCTCTAAAATTTGCCACAAGCTATAGGAGAACATGAATCAGAACTCTCTGCTATGCTAATGAAAATTACTCATGGCTTCTTGTGATGTCATGTCCATCTACACCTACCAGTCCTGCCTTGCCTTCAAATGCAATTATGCCTTTCTGTTCAACACATGTTCCTGTGCTAGTGAGATAAGATTCACTGCCTGGTAGAAAAAGGTGCTACGAGAATGCACATAACCAGTTGTGACAATCCATTCTTGATCTCTGGGCCAAATATCAGTCCAGTCCAATAACAGCAAAGTATAGGTATAACTGCACTACTGATGCATTGAAGAAAAAAGTAGCATTGCTGCTTGCGGTTTAGCAGACAGCAGTGATACAGTAAGACTGTTTCCAAGAGATGTAAGCAATTTCAGCAAGAGAATCTTAAGGAAAGCCCAGTTTGAGGCTAGAAAAATATTTTTCAGAACCAATATGCAGAGTAAAATTCCGCAAACATTTTCATTATTAAGAAGAGTCATGAAAAAAACAAACCACAATGAAATGCAGATCCTGGTAAGACACGATTACTTGTTAGGAAGCCCAAGTCTTGCTGTGTGCTTTTGCCACATTTGGAAACACCTTTTTGTCTACTTTTCTGCCTCACAGAAAGTTAAATGTGATAACAAGAGCACCAGACACTGGTCCTCAAGGTGTGTGACAACACTTAGAGATCTGAATTGCAGTTTGGGTGGGTGAAAATGTGAGGACCAATGTATGCAGTATCAGAAAAGAGATCAGAAACACATCCCAGAAGTACAGCCTGACAGTAAAAGGGAAGAATTAGTGTCATCTTCATGGCATAAGAAGTATCATGTCTCTTGATATGCCCAGTAGCAGCACCACTATCAGGCTATCACTTTCTCTGAGGGTGGCATCCCTTTCCTGTGACAGCACTCAGGTTGCCGAGAGGCACTGCTCACAGGCACATGCCTAGATAAAGTGTGGGAGCTATCTTGGGATCTTCTCTGACATGCTGTTTCCAGGTGTTGGCACTTACCATAAGTGCGTGGCATTCAAGAGCTGCCTTCTCTTTTTATAGCAAAAGGAACATGGAAAAGGTTCTTATCCAAGAACAACATTATGCAAAGCCTACTGATTGCTGAAGCTGGACTGCCAAGCAGTAGAACAACTGAGGGAAATCTGTCATTCTCATAAGGATGCCAGAAGCTACCTACCCCCCTATTAAACATTGCCTATTGTGTATCACCCATGAGCACAGACTCACCAGTCCTAATGTTCAACTTCCTCTGGACACAAAGCTACATCTGACCTAGATGGTACTTCTTCCCATAAGGCAGAGACATTCAGACCATGACTACTCTTACCCGGTTTTGGTGTGTTTGTTAATATGAGCTGAAACATGACACTCTAGACAGAGGTGTTGATTCCTCCTGCAGACTACAAACCTTGCCCCCTGCAGCTCACTCTCTCAACTAGTTCCAGCTTCATGCACAGCCTTCACTCCACGCCTGCAGTGTGTTAGGAGAAAGATTGCCTAGGAATGCTCATGCCCCTGTGCTCTCTGCCAGAAGAGAGCTTTCCTTTCCCTTGCTGCTCAGCTCCAAAGAAGATGCTGTTCAGTTTTAGCCCAGGGCCAAGCATTCTAAAGCACCTGAGATAGATGTATGACCAGTTTTCCTAGGGCTGTTGTGGTTGTGAGTACCCTGTACACACTTGTCAGGAATATTTTGCCAGACCTGAGGAGCACAAGTCACAGTAAATACAGGATAGACAGCATGGACAAAGACATACATCCTCCACAATACATATAGTTCTGGGCTGCTGTCTGACAGGAACTCTAAAGGCATTTTCTTGCAACTGAAGAACAGAACACAACAAGACTAACAGGCCTGGCATATATCATTCAGTGTGTCCAGTGAGGGATTGGAAATGACACTGTTGCCAGGCTTCTTCCTGCAGATATAAAAACAGACTGCCTGACGAGACATACTGGTAGCATCTTCCAATAAGCCTTGGTAGGGCAAGAGATGTCAAAATGGGACTGTTCTAATAACAGATTCATATGGATGCAAAGAAATGGCAAAGATTGAATCCTCTTGCTCTTGGGAAGGGTTGTGTAATGTCAAGTATGTGAATTGGGTTATTATGGAATTGAGGAAAAGGATGTTTGAGAGGGAAAATTACTGTAGTTTCTGCCTTACTTCCCTGTCTCTGCAGAGGATCAGTAGAGGAGGAAATGAAATGGAAGTTTTAAAAAATAAATATTTGTGTAGGTCTTTATGTTATTACAGTACAATTTTTTATTCAAAAGCAAATCTCACATAAGTTGCATCCTGGATCAACTTTCAATAATCAAGCTAGCACTTTCTATCTGATGTGCATGTGTACAAACTGGGACATTGCACACGCAGATCAAGCACACACAAAGCCTGCAGGAGCCATGTGGCAAATCCAGCTGGGTCTTAGCATGTTTAGAAAGGCAAGTTGGATACTGGTAAGGTTTCATTTTTCTGCCCCAACAAATCACTGGCAATTTGAAGTAGCTGCAATAGACCATGGATCAAAAGACAATAAGAGGTATACAAAGATCATTTTCTGAGCAGAATATAAAAATATCTTCCCAATAAGCAGTATTACCAAGCAGGAAATGAAAAAAACTATTATGGAAGCTGTCCATTTAAAGAATGTAAGATAATGAACAGGGAGCGATTGTTTATTGTTTCAGGACCCTTATTAAGCAGACCAATATCTCTTTGTAGAAATGAGAGAGAGAGAAAATTTTAATCTGGTTTCACTATTCATGGTTCAAATTCTACAAACTGGGGACTGGCTCTTAGTGTGTGAATATATGTTTTCAGAGGGGAGGGAGGTGCTCCAGAGTCCTTGGAGCTCCTGTGGTTACCTAAGTCCCAGCAATTGCATTTTAGAGCACACAACTGTGATAAGCTGTGCTGGCACATACCTCTTATGGTCTTCAAAACTAGGCATAACTTAACAAATTGGGGATGAACCTTTTCTTTTGAAAAATGTAATGGAAATGGCACTATTAACAACTATACCATCACAGGGTTGTTTGATACAGAAATAAGTTTTCTAATTCAGTGGTTATTGAAATGTATTCTTCACCAGTCTAGAAAGAAGTTGAGTGGCTGGCACACTGGGTAGAGGTGTAAGAGGTTTGGGCACTAGTCCAAATTCAGTTACTGTTCTGATGCATATCCTTTACTCTCTATTTCTCCACATACTTGTTTCTAGCCCCTCTGAATTTACATGTGAAAATTTCCAGGAGCAGGGAGAGGCACTAAGTGTGTGCATATGTCTAGCACAAGGAGGGAATCCAATTGTGAGTCAAGGTCTGAAGCTGCTGAAGTAACATAGTGCTTAAGATAAGGATATGGATAACCATGCAAGCAGAAAGTGTCCAGGGAGAGAAATTGTACTTCTGGGTGTAATATCAAGGGTGACTGTTTCAGTTATGCTTTTGTGACCTTCCCTTTTTAATCACTATGCTTCAAAGTCTCAGCTAGACAAAACAGCAGATTGCTTTTAAAATGTCACCCAATAGTTATTTTAACTAAAAGAATCCACCAAACACTGAAAATTGTATTACTAGGAAATCAGAACCATTAATTTGACATTAAAGTAACCTTTAAAAATCATTCCTCAGAGACAAACCTAACCTTTTTACCCAAGCAATAAGAAACATACTTTGCATACGTCGTATTAGATCTGATACTTCTCATCATGTACATGGAGTGTAGTGACGGCACCAAGTGCCTTTAGCCTCCAAAAGCAGCTGTCTCAGATATATCTCACAAAATGGGCTCTTTCAAATCAGGAAGATTTTATTTCTCTGAAATTTTTATTGACTACTTAATCACAAATTCCAGGTAGAGGCAAGTGTAGGCATCCGTTGGTCTGCCTTCATCTTGGATTCCCAAGGGATGGAAGTAAATGAAAGGTAGTATCTGTCACCTCCCTCTTCTCAACCCAGAGCAGAGCTAAAGTGTTCAATCCATCCTCACTATAAAAATTCACACCCCATGTCAGGGAATCTGTGTTGCTCTGAGAGTGAACTCAACTGATGGTCTGTCCTGATTTCCATGTGCAGCAAGGTTAGCCCTGAACAAGGCACAGGATGAAGATGAATCACATTCTGGACATCCCCAGCACAGAGGGATTAAGAGGTTTTACTGATTTGTTTCACTCCAGTAATGCCACTGTGGAAACACAATGAAACAAGCTCTACAAGGCACAAATGGAAAAAACTTGCATTGCTTCATCCAATTTAGCTAGCAACATGGCAAATGCTGTTTTGCAGAGTGTACTGGCATTTTTACAGTTAATTCATGAAATAACATGAAGAAACTTTGCCACGGATGGCCTTTAATTGAGAAATAAATAGGTAGAGTGCTAGTTACTATCTGTTGAGAGCTATATTTACATTACATGAGCTAACCAAACTGTACATTATCTACACCTCATTTAGCAGAGTAGTGTCTAAGTTCTTTTATTATTTCCCCAGGAAATTTGGCAAGGGAGACAAAAAAAGCACAAGAAAATGCTTCATACCATTTTTTAAAGTGTTTCTAACTGTGTTCTTCAGTACTTAGAAAATGTCTTTTCCCATGGATGATGGTAAAAAACAGGCTGCTGAATAGAGTTATATTCTCATTATTTCTTTTCAAATATGGATAAAGCCAAGGTGCCCACACATTTAATGAATTCTGAATGCTGTAGAAGGAGCCACGGGGTCAGAAATATCTTTGTCTTAGCTCAGATCTGTACTTCTAGAGCTGCAAGAGTGTTTTGGCAGAAATGGTTCTCCAACATAGGTGATTTTTTCCTGCAAACACTGGTTGCTGTGGTTCAGAGCTGTTCAAGAATCAAGCTCAAGGCCAACAATTACCACTCAATCACAGAAGTGCTACAGGGAAAGCAGTACGAAAAAAAAAAGGTTGACAGAAATTCCAATCTAATACCACCGTTTCTATTAAAACCCATGTTCAAGGCAGTCATTATCAATATCATTGTACAGATAGGTCAAATAAGTTTTTAAGACCACTGACAGAACCTGGCCCTTTTGTCCACTACCGTAATCACAGCTGTGTAGCATGCTGCAGTCTGACTGCACCTCAGTTTCAAGGAGCAGTTTCAAGTGCCACAGGATAAATGAAGTCAAACAGTCTAGTGTTTTCTGTATCATCTCCCCTAATATCTCCTTATACACTAACATCTTTCCCATCCTCTGTCATCCCTCATCTCCCTCCCATTGCTCCTTTCTTCCTCTTGAGTGGGCTAGAGACAGTGTGCACCCTGAGTGACCTGGGTGCCAGAGCTCCAGTAGCAAATAAGATAACTGACAACTGGCTGCTATCTCCAAAAAGAAATGACCTCCATGTGCCTTTCCCTAAACCAGGGTCATTGTATTTGGATTTCTTTTCTCTTGAAGCTCTCCAGTCAATTTCAGCTTTTTTTGTTTCAACATTTAAACTTAGGGTTGTGAAGGAACAGAAGAAGAGATGTTGAAAAATAGCTTGGTAGAAATAGAAATAGAGTTGTTGGTTTTTTTCTAAGAAAAATGTTACAAATTTAAGTCTGTATCAAATGAAATAATGTAGTAGCAGAAGAAAAGACAGATTAAATACATCTGTCTCCTTTTGTTACTAATCTATAAAGGGCAGGAGAATGGATTTCTCTGTGAACCTCACAGACATGGCTATGAACCAGCTGCTGCATTCTTAGGAGGCTCTGTCTACACCTCTCCACTTGAGAAAATATAGAGAAGGTAACCGGGCCAGATGTCTGCTGGACTCGTTAGTATTGACTGGTGATGCATTTGTCTGCCCAAAGAACTGTTACACATGATGGGCCCTGCTCTTCTGGAGATGACTGAACACCTCCTGTCTGTGGGGAAACAGTGAATTAATTCCTCGTTTTGCTTTGCTTGTGTGTGCAGCTTTTGCTTTCTCTATTAAACTGTCTTTATCTCAACCTGTGAGTTTTTCTAGCTTGTACCTTTCCGATTCTCTCCACCATCCCTTTGGTGAGGGAGTGTGTGAGCAGCTGCATGGTTCTTGGTTGCTGTCTAGGGTTAAACCATGACAATTAAGAAAAGCCTTTCTTGAATAATGAGGAGAGATAAATGTGCTTGAATGGTATTGGACATGCAGAAAGCAATTGTCTTGTTGATGTAATACAAGAAAAGACCAAGTAAGAAAAAAACATTTATAAAAGACAGAAGACTGAAGAACCTTTCTTTCAATTTGCAGGGCTAGAACCACAAAGACACTACAGAAAAACAGAGATCTAGGACTTTTGGGAGACAGAGGGTGTTGGCAGCAGAAGAAGGCATCATGTACAACCTCAGATTAATTTTTGATAAAGCAATGATAATTTTATATTCTAAGGAAGCCTTGCATATCAGTGATAGGTCTATGAGGAGGACCACAAGGCTTTGCCATTTTGAACATGAGATCAGATAATGAAAATATCTAAGACAGAAAGGTATTCAGAGGTCGTAAGACAGGAAATAGTGTGGGGGATGTGTTTGCTGCAATAGACACTGCAGACTGAGATTGTGCTGGCACAAGACAAAGGAGTCTCATCTCCCTACAAGTCTCTTTGGGCATTCAAAACAGAGTAGCACAAAAAGCCCAAATGCAACAACAGAGATTGTTTGCAGGAGCAATAGACAGTGTTGTATCAAATGACAAATGGACTATCACGCTGGAAGCAAATAGGATCTTTATTCACTTTATGTTGAAAACAAGCGCACCAGCCAATAGACAGAAGTCTGCCAAAAATAATGATGGGGAAAAGAAAGAGAATTCAATGGCAAATAAGCAGGTAAGACTCTAGGGCACATTGTAATTATTTTGCTCCAACTAAGTGCATTAATTAAATGGACTGATAAATAACAATTTGGAAAAGAGAATTGGAAAAGTATCACTTTTAGGCTAAAGTGTCCTTTAGCTCATCATGTTCATACCTTCTTTACAGAAAAGAATGCTGAAGAAAGATTTTTCCAGAGAGAGAGTAACCCTCACCAGGACATAGCTGTTAAATAGAAGGTACTGTCTGGGAAACAGGTGTTAATCAAAGATGACCCAGGACTGCAGCATGAGGAGACAGCTGCTACTGACAACAGTGCTCCAGCAACTTCAAACAGGCTGGTCAGACACAGAAACCAGTGGTGTGGTAATCAGATAGCCCTGTAATGCAGCACTGCTCTTCTCAGTAGAGACCATAAGCTTTGTAAGTAATTTGCAAGACCTGTGGACTGACACCTCTCAGGTTTGACCTGCCTCTAGCTTTTTTTGATCATCCTAGCTCTGACAGCAATGTCTCCAGCTGACCAGGTTTTACTTTTGCTTCTCTTTGTGTGACACCATACATATTCTCTTTGTGTGGTACCAAAACCAGTTTTGCATAGACAGCAACGACAAGCTGTTACTCAATATGCAATGATATACATAGAATAGCAACATGATGACAAGTTGGTGACAAATCCAGACTTGGTATGACAGCAGAGGCCTTGAGAAGTAGAGACACAGGATGTGGCATAGAGGAGCACAGCTGCAAACAGCTTGCCCATGGTCAGCTGAAGTGTGAACCTGAAGCTGGACAAACTGGGTGTAGGGGTAACAAAGAGAATGAAGAGAGAGCATACTGAGATGGCACCGATATAGTAAATTTGGATGTAACATGGAGATGCAGAGCAGTTGAGAAAGAGAGCACTGTCTCTGCAAACACATAAAAATTATCCCAAGTGACCCTAGAGGTACAAAGGAGAATTCATCAATGTGAACATCATTTTCTTCCTGGCTAAAAGGATGCTGACAGCTCCCAATAACATCCTCCATGACCTTCACCAGTGTGGAACCTCTAGAAGACAGGAAGGATAGCAGTAGAAGGATAATCACAGCACCAAGAAAAAGGGTTAAATAAAGGAGAGGGAGAGAGTGTTTCTGTGTCTGTGTCTATATCTGTATCTGTGACAACTTCTTAGGAGGTCTCCGTCTGCATTGATATTCCTTCATTCTTGCAACAATTGCAGCTGGATTAAAGCAGAATAATCTCTTCATATTTCAGTTAAACAAACATTAAATTCCTGGCTTTACTAATAAATAAAATGTGCTTCCTCCTTGACCATAAACAAGATTTTTAGTGTAACAGCTTGTTTATTGCAGGGAGCAATGAACAGTAAAAGTTCATGCCTTTTTACCTTAGCTTACAAAGCAAAACCAAAGTAAAATTCAGGTGAGGAGGACCAGAACCAGCTAAAACTGTCAGCACCAAAAGATGACAAGCAGTTAACCACCAGAATAAAGAGATCATTCACTTCATAGAAATACAGAATGGTTAAGGTTGAAAGAGACGTCTTGAGATCCTCTGGTCAAGCCTGCCTGCTGAAGCAGAGTAAGCTGGAACAGGTTGCCCAGGACTATATCCAGTTGGGTTTTGAGTTTCTTCACAAATGGAGATTCCACAACCTCTCTGGGCAACCTGTGCCAGTGTTTGACCACCCTCACAGTACGGAAAGTTTATCATGCCTTCAGATAGAATTTCCAGGGACTCTTCTATTGCTGTTATATTGTTATTGGACACATGTTAAGGAGTAAGGAGATGTTTGAAAAGTAAATGCTGAGTTCTGTTTAGAGTCAAACGCCCTCATGAAGAACTGATTACAGTGGAAATTCTACTTTCTGAATTCATTACAACTTCAAAGAATTTATGATTCACAAACTTTTCCAGCAAAACTTGTCTCGGCAAATTATCTCCATAATTGGCTGTAGATTGTCTCACCAAAAAGCACCAACCAAAAAAAACCACAAACAAACCACAAACAAACAAACAAAACAAAACAAACTCAACCAGTCAAACAAACACACAAAAACACAAAACCCAAGCAAACAAAAATCAGCCAACCAATCAAATGAAAACCCAGAGCAACAGCATAGCAAGATGCTCTGTCTGGAATGGGGTAAAACAACTTAAACAAACAACTTGCAAAGCTACTACTGGTGAATGGAGCAGGGGGCATAATGCTGCCTTTGGGGTTATGCCAATACCAGTCTGACTCATCAATCCCAAAGTTAAACATCCTGATAGCGAGATGAAGATGTGGTAGATCTTGTAAAGCACCCAACAAAGGAACAAACAAGTGATACTACAGACAACCTTAAATTTAATTTCATCTATATAATCCCTTAGAATCAAACTGTTGACAAAGTCTGTGGCTAAGATTGGATCCAGTTGCATCTAGACTCCTTTCTGAGAAGGAGTTTAGAAAACAAGGGGATCCTTTCTGTGCCTTGTGACTCAAAGGGAGGGATTCTTTAATAAACTTTGTCTGAAGATCCCATTCTGCCCATGACAACCAGTTTACAGGGAACTCAGTGTTATACTGTTGTGTCGGTGGTAATGAACAAATTACTGGTTGATTCCACATTATGATAAATTGCTCATCTCATCCATAGCTTAAATACTGACAGAAGAGTAAACATAAAGAAGCAAATCTTTCTTGAGATGAATGACTGGAGGAATGGTTTAGTAAACACAAGATGTAATCCCCATTAAGGCTTCAGTAGAAGTACTATGTCCAATATGGGGATCTGACGTTTCAGGAAATATATGTGCCACATCAGACAGGCAGAAAGAATAAGCAGAGGTTCACATAACTGAAATTCCCAGGAAAGACTTGTAAGTAGCTCTAGCATGAGTTTCAGACACATAAATGTTTGCTGTAAAAAGGTATAGAATAGCATTTCTTAAGTACAAAGTGGATAGGACAGGAACTAGTGGAATTAAATAAATGGAAGTAGGCTGTGTGATAGACACTAACAAAAAGCAGCAAAGTGTGCTGCAGAGGGTATTGTGATCTTCACCCTTAGAAGACAAGCTGGACAGTGATGTGTCAGGAGTGTTAGTCCTTCAGTGAGACATAAAGGTAGACTACATGTCCCTTTTACAGCCCTTTTCTGTCTGATTCTGCACTTCCAATCTCAACTTAGCAAATCATTAAATAGAGTTTATCTTAAATGAATTAATTAAATAGAGTTGACTTTAGCAAGACTACTTAAGCATGTAGAATTAAGGAAATTAAACTTAGTTGAACCAGGCCCTAAGAAGAATTTTATCAAGCAATGAATTAACTTGTTAAATCCTTACAAAAGAAGTTTGATCTTGTACCTCATACAGAAATGGATTATTTTTAAAATATAATTTGGTTTTCTTTCTCTTATTCTTTTTTTTTCCCGAATAAATATTCTCAGAAGTAATGCAGACTTTATAGCCAAACATTTTCTACAGCCAATTTTTTTATGCTTATATCTCCGTGAAAGTACATTGCAATTTTTTTCAGTGCTCTTTTTTCAGATTCTCAGTGATCCTGGAGGGTTTAGTACAGATAAGAGCTGGAAGGGAAGGAGAGAAGGTTAAATATTCTCTCATAATTCTTTTAGGGTAACAGAGCTTTCTGACCTTTTTAATGCCTCATTATGAACTACACTCTCAAGTGTAATGTATAAGATTTCTGATTTCAATATATACCTAGAATCACAGAATAATCAAAGTTGGAAGAGACCTCTAAGGTCATCAAGTCCAGTCTTTAATATGTCACTCCACTGTAACCCCTAAACCCTAAAGCATATCTTCCAGCACCAGATCCAGATGCCTCTTAAACATCTCCGGGGATGGTGACTCCACCACTTCTCTGGGCAACTTCTTCCAGTGCCTGACTACCCTAACAGTGAAAAAAAATTTCCTAATGTCTAATCTGAATCTCCCCTGTCTTAGCTTATGACCATTCCCTCTAGTCCTCTCCCTGCAGGCATGACAGAAGTGACCATCTCCCATCTCTCTACAACCCCCTCTTAGGTAGTTGTAGAGAGCAAAGAAGTCACCCTGAGCTGCCTCTTCTCAAG
>NW_008668618.1:0-262 GCF_000695815.1 Acanthisitta chloris
CAATGCTAATCCCTCCTGCCTCATCACACTCCCACTCCTCTCTGCAGACTCTCACTGAACTTGCAGTTACCACAAGCCACACTCGAGGTTTCAGCAGCTGACAGAGTGTGAAATCTGTCTGCCACACCTCGGAGGCTTTAAGACCTCTGGGGTTGACTCCACTGAACCACAGTGGTGCTTTCTGACAATGAGGGCACGTGGCTACTATGTGTTTTTCATCAGTGACTGAGATCCCGCCTTTCTTTGCTAACGCTTTTGCTCC
>NW_008668619.1:0-4202 GCF_000695815.1 Acanthisitta chloris
CGTGTTGCTGCGTGGGACGAGGGCAGTGACTCCCCCCCCTGTACTGAGGCACCTCAAATCCTGGGTTCAGTTTTGGGCCCCTCATGACAAGAAGGATGTTAACGTTCTGGAGTGTGTCCAGAGATGGGCAGTGGAGCTGGGGAAGGGTCTGGAGCACAAATCTGATGAGGAGTGGCTGAGGCAGCTGGGGGAGTTCAGCCTGGAGCAAAGGAGGCTCACAGGGGATCTCGCTCTCTACAGCTGCCTGGAAGGAGGTTATAACCAGGTGGGAGTTGCTCTTTTCTCCCAGGCAACAAGCAACAGGACGAGGGTAAATGACCTCAACTTGTGCCAAGGGAGGTTTAGGTTGAATATTAGGAAAAATGTCTTCACTGAAGGGGTTGTCCAGCAAGGGAATTGACTGCCCAAGGCAGTGGTACAGTCACGATCCCCGGAGGGGTTTAAAAGCTCTGTAAATGTGGCACTTGGGGACATTGATTAGTGTGGGCTTGGCAGTGCTTGGGGAATGGTTGAACTTGATTTTAGAGGGTTTTTCCAACCCAAATGATTCTGTGATTCCATGGTTCTAAGATGGTGCTGTGTGAGCAGAGGTGAACTCTGCCATGGGCAGCAGGGAGCTGTGAGTACAGCAACGTAGGCACCCGCAGAGCTTGTTTTCCTCTGCAAGGAGAAGAACTCCAGTAACTCCAGGCAGGATGCTCAGGAGCAGGAAGCCTCTTTTGATGAATATCTGAGAGTAGTCAGCCTGTGTTGGGACTGAGATAGAGCAAGGCTCCCAATGAGTCTGCAAAGCACTATTTGATGCAGAAATTCTGTCAACATTTGCTCCATTCCACCTCCAAAGCACTCTGCAGTACTAACCTGGCTGGAGTGGCAGAGTGGGCTGAGCCCTCCTGGGGTGTTCCCAGCCAGTATACTCCTTGAGAGGCTGGCAGGTAATGAAACTGGATGGGTGAAGACTGCAGAGACGTTCATTTGAGGAAAGCCTCTTTCTGTCACCAGCTGCCTGGGCCTATTAAAGCTTTCCAAGCAGCAGAGTGTATTCAGACTGAAGTGACCAAAAGAGGTGGACCTGCGACTGGGCTCTGAGGAAGTAACAGTACTTGAGCTTCTACAGCCCAAGTGGGAGGTAGAGGAGAAGCAACTCTGTGCTGTCACCCTGCAGGAAGTGCTTGTCAGAGCTGAGATTGTAAAGGTCATGTTCCTCTTGTACCTGAGTGTGCATCTCCTGTCTGCTGAGGGCAGATGAGGACACAGTGAGGTGATGCTCTTGTGTGTGTACAGAGCTGGCACGTGTGGGGGCAGGAGGCAGAGCTGCCCTTTAGACCAGACCTGCTCTGGGGTGTGAATCCACTCTGTGTCTCAGTCACAGAGCTGCCTTTGCAGAATAGCTGGTTTGAGCTGTGCAGTCCCATCACAGCTAAGTTATTCCCTTTTGAGAAATACCTGGACACCCTTTATAGCCTTTTTACTCTTTTAAGTTCCCAAAGCTTCCTAGGGAACATCAGAGCCACATTTCTCATCCCAATCTCTACCTCAGCTATCAGGTATGCTGCAAACCTGTGTATCTCTGTGGCTCCTTGTGACTGCTCACATGCTGACTTAAGAGTCATTCTAGTTGGGGTCATGTTTATTCTCCAGGGCCCTAAAGCATGAAGATTGTCTCTCCTGTACTCAAGCTTGAAGATAAAACAACAACTTGAAGTCTTGCAGTGTGGTTCTCTGCGGGTCATAGAGCAAAGTTCAAAAGGAGATTTTTGCACTACCAGGAGCAATGCAACTCTGAATTCTATCACATTTAGAGGGAAAAGGGTTGATTATTTTGATTTCCTAATGTAACAGATATTATGCAATCATATTGTATATCAGCTTACTTCTGTTCCTCCAAATTATTCTATTTGAAAACTTTTTAACCCTTTGTCCAGTTCTGTCAGAACCAGAATGGTTAGAGTTCAGTTCCTGCCATTACAAACAGCTGGGCAAAGAGTGACCCTGCCAGGGCTGCAACTGTGAGAAAAACCAACACATGTTGTCAGACCTTGTTGGACACTAGAGAATCCACACAGAGCTGACATTTGATTGACACCCAAACCGTGGGAAAAGCTTCTGTCAGAGTTTGTGCCCTCTCAGGCACCCAGGTCAGTCCCCCAAGAGACGCCAGCCTGCTGAAAGCCAGACTCTGCAAATTCTGCAGCTTCCAGAGCTGTTTGTTTGCTTTCCAGAGCCAAGCTGGGAGGGAATGAGCAGGGAGAAGGAGCTTAGCACAAGACTTGGCCATAAGGGCTAGTGCTGGTGTTCCAAGATGGGACTAAAGGTCCCATGGCGGTGTAGAGATGCCTGTGGTGGTGTAGGGATGCTCTCCTTGAAGGAATCACTGCAAATTATCATCTCTGCTGCTGGGTGGCACATGCTGGCAGGGCCTTGGAAGGCAGTAAAATCCATATTACCACTACAGTTGTCATCTGAGCTTCTCAGTGAGCTACAGATTTTCTTTCAAACTCTCATCCCTGTTTCAGAAGTATGTCAGAAAGATGTTGGTAGTAATGACAATAAGGACAACACTGAGGTGATCGAACTCCCCTGGTTACTTTTGGCTGAAATCATGGCAGGCAGAGAAGATCTGGGCAGCTGTGCCCTTTCCTTGACCACAAGATGGACAGTGGGAAAAGTTGGACCAAATCTGCTCTGTTTCAATATATGCCTGCTGTGATAGTTCAAAACCATCTCTGACTTTTTAAAACATAGAAGGAGTTGAGAGACATTTTGTAGACCTTCCACATGTAAAAACAAGCATGGTTTGGTCCCCATACAAAAATTCGAAGGCAAGTGGAACAGCTCCTGCAGGTATGTGGAGAGCTAGTGAAAAGTCTCCAGTCTTTGGCTGCAGGGAGAAGGTGATGCTGATGATTAGAGATGAGACGAGTGTATTTGAGGGGAAGGTTTGAGAAGTCAAGTGCCTATAATGGAAAGAAAATGCTTTGAATAAGAGGGGAAGGTAAAGATACTCTCAGCTCTATGATCTACCCCAAGAACTGCATTCGCTGTTTTTTATTCTACTTGTATGAAGAGCGTTTCTCCATCACTTCCTCGACTCTAAATCATTTAGTACACACAGTTCATCAGAAATCTGCTCTGTTGAATAGCAAGATAATGAATCTTGGTGCTTTCCATTTCCTCTGTCTGAACTGGAAAGTGTTTTTCTCACACAATCTCAGTCTTGAGCAGTAATAACAAAACCACAACTTCTGTTGCAGTTCTTTATTTGCAGGTGGATTCCTCTATGGACGCATCTAAACACAAGCATATATGACATGCTGACTACAAGACAGCAGACAAAGAAAACTGGTTATGCCTGTGAACAAATATCATCCTGGTATTTCTGATTTAACACAGCAAGGTCCAGGACTCATTGTCAGGAAAAGCTGCTCATGACTTTGAGGTTTCTCACTCACATGCTAAGCTGACAACAACTTCTACATGTAGGACAATTTTTGTATGTGGTTTTTGGTTTAACACTATTTCTCATTGATCCCATTGCCACTGAAATGGGTAAAACCTTGACTACAGCCTGATTTACATGCATGCAGTCAAGTTGCAGGATTTATATTTGCATCTTACGTCACTAAGATCCTGTGAGATGGTGAAGTAGAGGAGAGCAGGGTTCTGTGCCCTGAGGAAATGCTGGCTCAGATCCAGGTTCCCAAGCTATGAGGGTAAATTTGCCTCAGTCCAGGGAAATAAAGCAAGAAGAAGGAATATAGGTATTTCCTCACTTTCTCTTCTTTCTATAATGGATGTGGGAAGGAGGCAAGGTATTATCTGACATCCCTGTGCTCTTAAGATGTTTTCATTACAGAATTAAAAGTGTCAAAAAGAAAAGGCTTCCCCCTGCCTTACAATGCCTGGGCCAGTTTGGGAAGCACTGTTTCTGAAGGGAAAGGGTTTATTTTTGCTCAGTCTTGAATCAATCTCAGCTTTCCCTGCTGTGAGAGCTGGAGGAGGAGGGGAGGACTGGCGGCTTGTGAGTGAGGATTCATTTCCTCCAGGTCACTAACAATCATCAGATAAGGTGGCACTGGGGTTCAGCTGCCACGAGCTCAAACTGAGTTTGAACCAGAGGCTCCAAATGAACTGCCCAGGCTGTTTCAGGGAGGCACTCCTGCCCTGCCAACCCACCCATCTGCTTCTCTTGGTAGAAATGA
>NW_008668619.1:4235-5068 GCF_000695815.1 Acanthisitta chloris
CCTGTTGGAGCAGAGATCTTCTCACTGTTTTCCAAGACCTGTCCTGGTGACAGTCTTAAAAATATGCCTAGAATGATTTAGCTGAAGTGTCCTCTTTCTGACACGCTCCTGGATAAGATGAAGGGAACTGTTTGCTCCTTCCCCTGCCCCTTTTCTCAGTGAGACAGACACAGGCAATGCAGCTCTTCCTCCGCTTTGGCGCAGGGAGGGGCAGTTTCCTGTTTTCATGCAGAAATCAGATTGATCCAGGATGCCTTTGTGCTGCTGCTGCTGCACACAGAGAGGGGCTAACAGTGGACATGGGCTCTGTAAATTTTGCTTTAGCTTTCCTGCTTGAGCCTCTGACCCTGCTGGCACTGCCCCGTGGCTAGAGTCTCAGGGATGAGATGTATGGAGGGACACCCCTCTGATAGGCATGGTGGGCTCCAAGCACCTCTAAAAAGCTTTTCCTGCAAAAACAGGTTCTGCTTTTCCAGTGGTCGATTCCAGTGTGTTTGCAGGTTCCTGGTGCAGTAGCACAACTCAATCCTGCTCCAGCCATGGGACTGCCCATCCCAGGCCAGGGCTGTATCTGGTGTTAACATCCCAGGAATCTGCTCCAGACGGGCAGGAACAAAGTGGAGAGACATGTTTACAACTGCTGGGGGGGAAGCACAGGCAGGGGAGTAGAAACAGCCCAGTGTAGCAGTCTCACAGTCTAGCTGTCAAGGAATTGGTCTTGGATAAGGAGAAATGGAGAGCAAGCAGCAAATTGGCTTTGCTCCGTGCTTTGGCCACAATTAATAAGGAGAGAACTGGGCAAAGGTACTGTATAATTAAGTTGGCTGATAGCA
>NW_008668619.1:5100-43003 GCF_000695815.1 Acanthisitta chloris
ATTAGCAACATTTTGTTATAGTGTTTTTCCTTCACAAAATGCACTCGGTTAAAGTTGCCAGCTCCCCCCGGGGAGAGAGGCACCACGTCCTGATGCTGTGTGATGGAAGGGTCTAGGGCTGGCACAGGGAGTGGGATGAGGCTTTTTCTCCAAAAACACCCATCTGGAAGACACAGGGTCCCTCTGCCTGGGGTGACCTCTGACATGGGTGATTTTGCCTGTGAGAAAGCTGGAGCGTGGAGAGGTGAAGTGGCTTTCTAAGGTCACCAACTGAGTCATGGGTAAAGCCAGGAATAGAAGCCAGAAGTCAGGCTCCCAGCTGCTGTACCTATGGTTATTTCTGTTTATGCTCTTCACTTCTCTTGCCCATGGTTTACTGAGTGCATTCCAAGAGTAACTTGCCTGCCAAACTTCCTCCCCTTTAAAACCAGAAATGGACAGATAAGATAGTAAAAGAAATCAGTTTAACTGCTGGTATGTGCACAAACATACCTGAACCCTGTCCAAGTTATCAGCCAGTTCTTTTTTAATGCTCTTTTGGGGAAGGAGAGATGCCTCCAGTCTCAAAATGCCTATGGCAGTTTGCTGGCAGGATGTCAGATGATTTATTTTCTTTGCCTGTGGTCAAAAGGAGAAAAAAATTAAAAAGGAAAAAATAAAGAAACATGTTAGACATAGCAAAACTAGTCAAGTGACTCCACTATAAATCGCATGAAGCCAATGGGAGAATTGTGGCTCTGGGAATTGGAAGTTTAAACTGTAAACCAAAATAAAACTGAAACTCCAAATGAATGCTGCATTCTCACCCAATAAATTTTCCCAGAACGCCTTATCTACCTCTCAGTGAAGGCCTTGAGACTTTCTTCCATCGAGTGATAAATCAGATTGGGCCCAAAGCCAGAGTATCTGGAAAGTCCTAAACCAGGGGGTAACAATTTGGTTCTTCCTTACTTGTGATGTGAGCAGAATTAGATTGTGTCAACCTGTGGTCAGAGACAGCATAAAAAGGTCAATTCAGGTGGTAGAACTGACATGAGGTCAGACTGTTACATCACATGGAAGCATGGTAGGGCCATGACTATCCAAAAGTGCTGTGCTGGGTCTATATCTCAGTCTGCTATCCAAGAGCAGGCACTGAGGATGGAGATTTGCCTACACTGTGACCTGAGCTGTCTTAATTCACTTAATTCACATTCTTTTAGTCATGGATCAGCAGATGGGCTGTCCTTGCATCTCCCAACAGGATCCCATCACTTCATACTTTTTGGTTCTGTCTTCCTTCCTCCTCTGTCCTCTTCTCTTTTGTTTTCCTTTTTTTTCCCCCTTCCCTTTACATTTCTATTTCAATGCTTTTATTACAGTCTTGTTTTATGTTCTCTTCATGGCCTGGCTGAGAGGTGATGTGCTGTGTAAGGCATGCAGGAGCTACTGCTGCTGGCAGGAGTCCCCTCCAAGAGCAGAGAGGTGCCTGTGTCCCCAGACTGCTGTCTGAGCCTCAGGATATGGCTGTGAGCATTTCTGACAGTGATCTGTGCTGGGGAATCAGGGAGCTGTCTGATCTTTGACCAGGAGGGACTCAACATTGTGTGGTTTTTCTATGTTTTCCCTGTTCTGCTTTGCTGGATTCTTCCCAACCTTCTCTGGGATCTTTGCAGAAGGATCAGACTGGAATAATGTTGGTTTGGTCCCCAGATATCTTGTATACACAGGCTATCTGTTTTGATGAGGCGACTTTCAGTGTGTCCCAGGCATAAAGTCTGACCTCTCCTCTTTGCCCTGGCGGTGATTCCCTGATGTTAGAGCTGATGAATAGTGTACAATCGAGCTCTCCCTCCTCCTGCCAGCCCTGGTTCTCCACGCTGGAGTTCCAGGTCCTTTCACAGAAATTAACATTTACTTTAAGAATTAAAACAAACAAAACCCAAATAAATCTCCTAACAGAATAAGATCAATAAAAAACATAGCCAAGTGCTTTGTTTTGCTTAGAAGATGCATCTTTGTACATATCCACTTGTGTGTTGCCAAGTTTTGGAAATCAGCAAAGGCTGACATTGTTTACTGCAAATTAAAGACCCTCTGGAGACACTCTGTCTTGCTTTCCAGTGTAGCCTCGGGCTGGGGGAGGGAGGCAGTTGGACAGTAGCATAGAAGAAACCCTGTTCCAGTGTTGCTAACTATAGCATTAATTTCAGAGTCATAAATAACTTCAGTACCATGGTTACAGCACTAGCCAAGTATGATATCATTTAGTTTAGGATTAGGGGAAAATATCTTCCTTGAGGCTGTGGGTTCTAAAATAAGCAACTTTTCCAGTATGAGTTTTCTCCCAAAGACTACACAAACTCCAGCCTGTAGCCATAAATTAAAAGGATTACTATGGTAAAACTGACTGGATGAGAAGTGTCAGCAGGTAAAACAGCTCAGAGAGTAGATTCTTCCAAGTTCCTCAGTGAATGGCAGCCTGGCACTCTGTCAGAGAGCAGCACCTTCTGGGAATGAGAACAAGCCTCGAGCTTCCAGCCTGAGTTCTGCCTGTCTCTCTCTATGGAGATATGGAGAAGAAGGTTCCTTCAGAAATCAGATGCCACTAATGACCATCATAAAGATGGATTGAGAGCTCAGTGCTGACAGTTCCCATGGCTGCGTGGGCAACATTAGGGAACAGCACGAGCAAATGACAACTCCTGTGCATCCATTGGCCCAGCTGAGCAAACAGCTGGGATGTTTGTATTACAGAATTTACACACAATTCCATGCACATCCAACTGCAGGACCTTGGTAGCAACTATGAAAGGCTGTTGTGAGAGAGGTACTGAATACATGTTACATATAGTACAGCACTATGATGGATTACAGCAAGGACTGAAATGGGAGAAGGAGCTCTCAGAATAAGAGAAATTTTTATGGAGAAACACTTTAAATGCAGCAAAAGTGGTCATAGGTTGGACACGGGAAATCTGGCTCTAGGTCTCCTGGATATGAAATGCTAGACCACACAACCCAAAGCACTGACCCCATTCAGAATTGTTCATGAAGTTGTGACATGAAGTCTGTGTTGGTAGGCTTTAGGCCAGATTAGACATTGTCTTTCTTCCTGGTGCTGGCATAACACCAGCACAAACGGCATGTTATGTGCTCTGGCTAATTCAACAGAAACGTCATTGTGTGCCCAGGCATGATCTGGATTGCATTTGTCCTGCTAAATGATCCAGGAGTGCTCAACCTGGTATAAGGGACCATAGAATTGTGGTACAAACTTCTATTTCAAATTTCATATCTTCTCTGATATAAGGAAAGAGAATTTTGCCCCATGGAAATGTCTGTGATAATTGTTGAAATGTTTTCCCTCAGTTTAATGCCATTTTATGGCACAGATTAGAGGGTGTCCCCCCCTAAAAAGCAGCTAACAAGCTTGAACAGGCAGTGAAAAATAAAATGTACTTTTTATTTTTGCTCTTCTTGATCGAATCACACAGAGAACATCTGAAAAGTGACATTTTTGGATAGGCTGAACAAGCCTGATTGATACACTGCATTCATTAGCCATTCCTCTCACTGCTGCAGCCTCATCCCTGCTGAGAGATCCTCTGATGGTTAAGTTTCCCCCAGCTCCTGAGAGCAGAGTCTCATGTTTCAAGGTGATTTGGGGCTTCTGCAGCTCTGAGCAGCCTGACGACCCTGGCCTCTTTCTTTTGCTCGTTGTCTATGCTAGGCTTGACTTCTGAAGGAACTGTTATCCATCATGAAGATGTGGGAGGCCAGCATGGTTTTCATTTTCTCAGCAGTGGGCTTGGTGAATACCACAAACCTTGCCCTCTCTTGGTCTGTGTCAAATGGAGGGATGCTTTTGGTTTAGGAATAGTCCTCTGCATGTGTGAATCTCCCTGTTTTGAAGTCACCTTTGTTGCAACTGTGAGTTGCAAAGCAGCCTAAAGGGGGAAAAAAGAGGAAGATGACAGAAGAATTATATTTGTGTTTGAGGGCAGAGGTTTCTCGAGTTACCTGGTATATTTTACATGAAAAAAAATTAGGGGCCATCTGACCAAGGGAGTGGCTAGAAGAGATCAATTGGCATTAGTACCAATTTACAGTACCAATAGTTTCTTTAGTAGGGCCAGTGAATGAAAGTATTGCTGTCAGGCTCAGAAGATTGGAAACTTGCTTGTGGCTTTGATGCTGACCTGTCCTTTAACCCCAGCAAACTCAAATCTTTGTCATTTCTCATGCTATGCCTGTTTTCTCCACCTGAACTGCAGGACATCTATTCACTGCCTGACCATACAGGACCCTGACCTACCCTGGGATTTCTACCACCACATGAAGTGTCACTCTTACAATGACCCAGTCTTATTTTATCATGGTTATTTAGAGCTTCACTGCTTTGTTCAAATCCTCTGCTATCAGAGAAAAGAGTCAGGTCTACTCCTCCTGAGCTACTTTGCAGGTAGCTGAGCTGTAATATGCCAAACAGCCTAGTCTGTATTTGGGATGAGGCTTGGCTAGTCCAAGGAGCCCTTTCTCCTGCAAGGAGAAACCATCTGCCAGAGCTGTGTGTGCATGTGTACTTGGAAGCTCCTGGAAGCTGTTCTCAAGTGTAGTTTAGAAATATGCAGGCAATTACATATCACTGCTGCTGTACTAATACTGCCAGCTGTGGGGTCAGGTTGTCCCCTTTGTTTTCCAGTAATTACTATTTTTAGTTCAGGTTTCATGAGCCCAAAGGTCCTCTGGCTGTGCTCTGTACAGCTTCAGAGAAGACAGATGGGACATTACAGACACAGTGTACTTAGTCCCTGCCACTCATGAGATTCAAAGTCCAATTCAGCTGATTACAGAACAGTGTTTTCAAGTTCTGAGAAAAGACGTGCCGGGGTGGAAGCTGAATATCTGCAACAGAAACACAGTGTAAATTCACCTGCAGAGTAAAACAGGGAGATCATAAATGTTCAGGGATCACAGGGAAAGTCTGTCATGGCTGGTGTTTTGTTTCAGTAGCTCAGACCATGTCAGCTTGTCAAGTGCATCCTGAGAGATTCGTGGCACTCCTCAATTCCAAGGCAGGCTGTGAGCTGAACCAAACTGAAATGTAAGGAAGGAACTGGGTGGGCAGACACTGGCCAGAGTAAGTCAGCACAGCTCCCCAGTTACACCAGAGAAGCCAGGCCAGGCAGCATTCCTGGAACTGTGGTTCAGTCTCAGTCCGAGCACTGAGGTCACCAGTGGCTGTCCCAGCTGCAGCGTGAGCTGAGGGCATGAGGCAAAGCCGCGAGAGACTGCCATGACCTTGCCAAATATAAAAAGCACAGAGATGATAGATGTTGCCTTGCATATGCTTCTGGCTGAAAGCAACCAGGAGGCAAAAGCCACTGGATATCAATTACTCAGGAAGTCAAGAAACCCCAATACATCTGTTGCTCAAAAAGCATCAAATATAGTCTAACCTTCCACATACAAAACCCAACTGAACCTTGTAAGAGGCCTGGAAAGATCCCAAGTAGCACAATCCTCATTTTACTAAGACCACAAATGGTAATTAGCTGACTAAAGCCTGCAAACATCAGCACCCATATTAAAACTGGGACCTGGGGAGGTCCACTCATCCCTTGCTGCTGCTGACATGTACCTGCAGCATGCACAGCAGCTGGGGAGCACTGGGCTGAATCCCAACACTGGGAAACCACAGCTCTCAAATAAAGCACTGCCACACAAGCACAAGGGTCTCACATTTAGGATGTCATCATGACAGAGAAGTCCAGACAGGCAGGGTTAGGTCAACAACTTCTGACAATAATCTGTGTAAAACAGAAACTGCTGTCAAATTTAGCTTGTTGCTACTGAAACAGGTTCCTTGGAGTGTCACCATTGTTCTAGAATAAACCCTGCAAGCTAGCTCTTGGTTTCAGCCCTCAGTGTAAAACACAGTTGACTGCAGGTTAACACAAAGTGGCCAAAGGCTGCAGGTGAAAATTGCACTAAAGGTGGAATAAACACAGATATTATGGCTGAAATGTGAGTTGGAACTGAAAGACACAGGGAGAATCAGTACAAACCCATGGACCTGCTCTGGGAGCTGAGATTGTTTTCACCAAGCCATGTGAACCAAACCTGTCAACTTTCACACGAAGGGCAGCCTGAGGCACACTCATTTAGTTCTTAGAAACTGGAATTTGTAATAAATATGTGACAGTCTGTGGTAACTAGAAACTATTATTATCACAGGAAATACTGCTGGTCAGGAGGAACAAATGTGTTTAATCCCCACAGTGAGAACAAACCTTCCAATTTGTCTATGCTGCACAGACCCTTGGGTTTATTGCACTGGAAATGTTCTTAATAACAAGAGAGACTTAGTAAATTGATTTGACTCTAAGCAGACAAACCAACAAGCCACGGAGAGTAACGTGTTCATAGCAGAAAGGTATTGTGGAGTGTAAATACTCTGCCTTTGCCTCAGCTGGGTTCTCCTTAGATTGATCTGTACCCTGGTGAACATGACTAGCAGGAAGGTGAAATGATTGGATTTACATATTAATAGAACAGAAGAAAGTTTAGGGTCTTTGGAGGGTTTAGAACACACAACGGAAGGTGAGTGGCAGTTTAACTGAGACTAAAAGAATCTAATCGAGTGTATAGGAGGTTGAATTTCTGCCAAAACTCAGTTTCGGGAGCTGCCAGAAGATGCCAACTTATCTCAACTTAGGATCCATCAAAGCAGTATTAGTTGGGTCTTAAGCATTGAGTCAGCAGTTTATGTGCCTGTGGGAGGGAGTGATAGCCCAGCAACAGTAGGAGTGGTGTATGCAAATTGCTCTGAACATATTAGCTCTTCACAGTGAATTTTGGATGAAGATGGAAAGGAAATTAATTTCTTTTTGAAATAAAGCCCAAGATGGTTGTGGTTATTAAGATCAGTAAGTGATTTCAGTGAAAAATTAGCTCCTGTGCGTGCAAAAAAAAAGGTAATAAATTTGCTGTGCTGTATCTCAGAAAATACATTTTGTAACAGAAGCAGTGAATTTGAGGGGGTTCTGTCGTAACAATAGTAGCAATAATTATAATTTTTAATTAATTGCAATAATCTAAAAAACCCCCAACAAACCAAAACAATAAAAAGTGAGGAAAAAGATTTTGACTGTAGAGGAAAACACTCTGAATTCCAGGGCTTAAAAAATGCAAGAAAACCAAAAAGGAAACCAAGAAAAACAAAGAAAAAAAGAAAACCTGTTAGGAAAAAAAAAGCTTTAAAGAGGGGGTTTGTAAGTAGATTTGAAAGAAAAGCTGCTAAGGACAGGAAAAGGCTTTTTATAAAGGAGGAATCCTTTCATTTGTTCTGCTCTTACAAAACAATGCAGGAAATCACACAGGATGTGCTGACGAGAAGGAGGAAGTGGTTCTAAGGATGACATTGGGCGCTGCAAATGGGATGCCAGACGTGTCGAAGCTTTTGTCTTTCTACCAATTAATACACCACGAACTGCTCCTGCCTTCTGTGCCTCAGAGGAGCAGCATATGCTGCACTGAAGGACTCAGGGAGCTCTGTTTGAAGCCTCTGAGCTCATGATTGAGCATGAGCCTCTGAGCTCATGATTGAACATGGCCAAACTGTCTCGTCATCCCTTGCTTTGGGTGGTGTTGTTACGAAACCTGTTCAGGAACTGAAACTTTTGAAGTCTTCCCGTGCTGTTTGGTGAAGGCCCCACCTCTTCTGAGTCCTGTTTGACTCAGGACACATCATGTGGGAAGCAGGCAGTGCATGAGAAAGCCTTATTATAGAAACAGGGCAAAGTACTTGACTCCTGGAGAACCAAATGCTGCCTTGGCCATTTTTAAGTGGTTACAGTAAACAAGATAATCCATGTTTACTGAGGTCCTTGGTGTGTTATTTTCCTTTCACTCTTGATGTGGTGTACAGGTTCAAAGGCAGCAGCACCTACCTCTTTGTCTCCACAGGAGGTGCAGGAGGTGGTTTCTCAGCAGACAACCTCTCATGACTGCTGTGATTGTGGGAGTGTGTAGCTGCAAATGAAAACAGTTTCAGTTCTAGTTAGTAATTTGCTACAGATTTGAATACACTTATAGATAACTGTGCACAAGAACTGTGTAGGGATGCAGCTACAGAATTTGTGTGCAAATTTGTGTGTGTATATATATATATATATTTGTCTTATTTTCAGTGAAGGTGCACATGTATTTCTACATGGACTCTAAATCTGTGCTCCTTTTCCTGGATAGTTAATGTAGCTCAGATTCTTTTCAGCTAATCTGTACTGCTTTTAAGCAGTTAAGTTCAGATCGGTAGCCACGTGAAATTGAAAAGTCTTATCTAGCAGTGCCCTTAAGTAAATCCAAACTCAGAGCAAAATAGTTATTCATAAGGCTTGCTCATAAATGGTTCATTAACATGTTCTATTAGTGAGCCTATAACAAAATAACAAAAAAACCTCCACACTGGTTGTCACTTGTGAACGGAAATTCAGGAGACTGACTGCACAGGTTTTAATTTAATCAGAGCCAGTACAGATCTAGCTGTTCATGTGTTTATATCTCCAAATGCAGTAATGCATCAATTCTGTCAACTCCTGCTACAAAACTGAAATGTATTTTCCTGCTGTCACCTAAGCATCAGCAGGATGAATATCAGAGCAGGGGAAAAACCATCACTCAGCTGTGTGGCTCAAAGGATACCTTTGCAGGGGCTTCAGTGGTGCCTGCCCTGCTTGTCCTCCAGCTCATGAAATGTTCTGTGTGCCTTTGTCTTCCTGGCAAAATGTGGCTTCATTTCCTGACTTCTGTAGTGAGGCAAGATACAGCTTTTTGACCACTGAGAAAATAGTATGCACAAGATGAAAACGAATAAACATAGTCACATTTTAAATTTGCAATTTAGAAAACACAACTCAATTCCAAATATGCTGAAGAAAGAAGTCCCCTTGCCTAATAAACAACATCCACTTGCTGTTTGGCTTTGTAGTTTCAAGGTTTCTCTCTGCTGCTGGAAGTGGCCTTCGTGAGGGTTAAAGCTCTATAAATGGTTGCACACTGAGATTTAGCATTTATCCAGTTTCCCAAGAGGAGGTCAGCCCCTGGTATTTGTGTGGTTCAAGGTAAAACAACATCAGTTTTCATGAGAGTGGAAATGAGACAAGTGAGGTCCTTGTTCTACACCACTCTGAAAGTTATCAGAGAGCCCTGGGGCTAAGGTTATCACCACAGATGCTTTTCCTGAGCTAGATCCATTCCCTGGGCAGTAGAGTGGAGAGCAAGGATTGCTTCAGTGCATGGCTCTCCTTTTCAAATGAAGGAAAGATGCATTTTCCCCAAAACACTGTTTCCTTGGCTAGTGCAAAATAGTTCCCAAACCAGTCTGGTTTTCTGCTGCTCCAGTGTGGCTGCAGCCACAAACATTTGATCTGAACACAAGCTCCTGGTGAGAGCATCGTGGCTGCCTTGGCTTCCACAGCTGGTTTCCCACCTCAGGGAAGCCCCAGGCTGGAAACTCCTTGCAGGCACCCCGTGAAGCCCTGGGAATTGCCTGGATTTGTGGAATCCCTGTGGCCTCACAGTCTGGTCCTGCACGAGGATCAGTGTTCAGGAGAGCTCAGCTGCTGTCTGTGCTCACTTCAGCAGCTCAGCTCTTTAGAGACTGAACTGTTGAAAATCTGGTCAGTTGTGTAACAAAAGGAGCTGCCACACACTAATTCGTAGTCATTTGATCTCTAAGAAAACCCACTTAACAGATCTGGACTGAAGCTGATAAGGAAAGAACTCATTTAACTGATAGAATTAGAGATCTCTTTTAGCCTTCTCTCCGTCTGTCTTTTGCCACCTGTCACTCACTGTTGTTTCTGTAACTCAGAAGAGTAGGTTTGGGAGCAGAGACTGTGTCTTCCTACATTTTCCCCTTAAGGTTCTTTTAACATTATTTAATTACCAATAGCACAAAGAGAATAAGGTATGAGAGCTGCAGAAATCCAATTCTTGTGATGCTGCTCTTGACAGCAAAAAATCCCCTTCTAGCTCACAAAACCTTTATAGTAAGTACATCTCCTAAATAAAACATGATAAGATTTTAAAAAAAATCAAACCCCAGCAAAGCTCTCTGGAAAACCTCTATCTAACACATTGCTGGAGCCAAGCACAGGGACTCTCACAGGCCCAGCTGTTGACTCAGGCAGTGCTAACTCTGCCTGAGAACAAGTGCAAGAGAAGATATTTGGGTTCAAACACCACATTTCTTGTGGATGCTGAAGGAATAGACGTGAAATATATACATTTATATCTGTATTTATCTGTCTGTCTGTCTGTCTGTCTTCTATCTATCTTTGCACACAATCTTTGAAGGTTCCTTTGAGGTCTAGACACAGTAAGAGCACAAGCACCTTCCTGGCCAGCCCACTGCAGCACTGGATGGAGCAGGGCCCAGGCTGCTCCCAGCCCTGAGGGGTGTTTTGCTCCTTTCCTCACTCCCTGACTCCCCTCCACTGCTTCAGGGCAGTGCAAGGAGCCCTCAGGGCCTTGGAGTTGGCAGCATAGGCACTTCAGAGACAACTTGTTTTCTCCTTGCATGTTACAGCTGGAAGCAAATGGCTTGTCTAGCAGAATCATTACCTTTTCTCATCTTGTTTAAGCGCTTTTTTAATATGAGAAAAAGCTGTACAGTGAAATCTCAGTAAGCAGGTACTGAACCATGCTGCTTCAGATGCCTGATTTTGGGTTTTTTATTTTATTTTTATTTATTATGAAATCAAACACTTTCAGGAACTCCATTTTTATTTCCCAGCATCTTTCATTTCTTTTGGTTGGGCATCATCAGCCAAATAGGTATAATAAAACCATGGAAGAAAGCAAATGTACAACGAGGGGATTTACCTGAGCAGATGTAAAATTGCACTCATTAAAGAAACACATTTAGGCATAAAATGCAGCTCAAAAATCTCCATTAAGAGCCTTCCACTAGAGAAAAAGATTGCTTTGACCTTCAGAGATTGACGCAATGTGCAATGTTTATTAATAGTTTTAGCTAGAAAGTATCTATATGGGAGGTTGTCTTTCCTTTTATTTGGCTGATTTTGAGTGCTTTTACCATTTCTTGACTTGCCTACTGAATAGGGTTGATGAAAAACATCCCTACTCTTCAGTTAATGTCCATCAAAAGATTTCTCTGCTTCTCTGATGATGAAAGTAGCACTGTGAATGCTGCGAGACCCTGGGCTTAATCACATTCTCCAGCTTTGCAGAAAGGGAAGGCAGCTCTGAGGCTCTCTCTGTATGAGAAACACTCTCTGAAGCATAAGGGGCTTGGAAAGGCGCCTTGCTGAAACATCCCCTTGTTTCAACTTGGGAGATGCTTCCTGCCCTTTAGGAGGTTTTCTATAATCAGGATTTTCAAGGTCTGCTTTCATGTTTTGGCTCACAATTTGTGGTGGGTGTAATTACTCATGCTGAGGGTCTTTGAACACCACAGATCAAAATCATCAGCAGTACAAGCCTGTCTCTTTGCTGTGGATGTGACTTTCAAGTGTAAGAGTTTCTCCACCAAAAGCAAAGATTAGCTGAATTTTACCAAACCACCCATTTCTCTTTGTTGACAAGACATAACCAGGCCATGAGGAGTAAAGCTGGCACAAGAATGCCACTCTCAGGTCATAACACTCACATTTAGTGAACCAGAGCCTGGAAAGGGTTTGTAGTGTGACTTTCCACAGGCAGTTGGAGTAGAAATTTATTTTTTCCCTTTCCCATCCTGGAAGTGTTCAGGCTCTGGTTGGATGGGGCTTGGAGCAACCTGGGCTAGTGGAAGGTGTTCCTGCCCATGGCAGGGGGTTGGAACAAGATGGGCTTTAAGGTCCCTTCCAACCCAATTCTGTGATTCCATGATTCTATGATTCCATGATTTTTTCCCCAAGGAGCCTGTCCCCCTGCCCAAGTGAGCCTGCCAGCAGAGGGAGCGCAGCACATGAACTCATGAAAATAGGAGCCTGCTAAAAAAACCCACCCCAAACAAACCCAAACAATTAGGAGAATGATTATGGTCTTTTACAGAATAAACAGAATAGTCAGAAGTCAGAAGCTGTTCCCTGGCAATGAGATCCAGCTGCAGACTGCGTGGGGAACAGGCACTGCATCTGGAAGTGCTCATGTACTTCCAGTGAGGAAGTCCCCATGGCAAGGATGTCCCCATGTATCACACAGGGCACTGCTAGGGTGGTCCCCTACCCCTTTTTTCACCCTCTTTGGTAGAGCCACCTCTGTGAATCCCCATCAGAATGCAACAGTGTTAGATGAACCAGATGGAGCTTCCTTTCCCACGGGGCAGTGAGTGGAGGGCACGAGTGCAGGTGGTGCTCCGGGTGACAGCCTCACAGCTGCTGTGCTGTCATGCTTGGTCATGCTCTGGCCATGCTTCAGTTTTTGGCTAGAAGTTGGGAAGTTTTGGGCTTGCCTGCCAGCAGTACAGTTCTGCAGACAGCAGGCTGTGCTCAACATGGGAAGGTGGAAGTTAATCCGCCAGTCTTAAAGAGGATGATAAATAAAGACTAACAGGAACTGGAGGTCTTCCTTGGGACTTTATCCTCTGTGGTTTATGCTACAAAAGGGCTTTTCCAAAGGCTTGGACGAGTGATGCCCTTGGGAACCTGCCTCACTTGCAATGTCTTCCTCATGTCTGGACATGGGGAAGCAGAGCTGGTTCACTTCAGGGGCAGCAGCAGCTGCTCCTGCTGACAGCATTTAGCTCTGGGACTTGCTGATTTCTCCCTGCACTCACCAGCTGAGAGACAACTAAATGATTTCTCCCATATCTCTGCCAGCATCTGGGCCATCAACATCACAGTTACTCAAAACAGGACAAACTTCACATCCAGGCTCTGCTCCCTCACTCAGAAGGATGTGGGAGCTTTGGTAGACTCCCTTCAGTACAGCTGTGATATAGCTGGAATCTGAATCTGACACCAAACCATTTCTGTAGCAGGCTGATCATTAGGAGGATGTTTGCAGGGTATTTCCACAAGAGCTCTACAGCCCTTCAAATGCTTTCATTGTGGATTGAAAGTGTAGTATCCAGCCAAGCTTTGTTAGTTTAGTTTTTAACGGGGATTTAAGCATTTTAAATTCTTTCAAAACTGTAAGTAAGGATCATAATTTAAACTCTCGTAGACAGATGTCATGGGGAAAATATGAACACTATTTAAAGGCAGTCTGCCTGCCTGTCCATCTATCTGTCACCTTCTAATCTGTCTGACATGTGCCATCGCCTTTCTCTTTCCAAACACAACGTGGCCAGGTCTGCACAGGCACGTGTGGAGTGACCTGAGCTTCCCCAGGGTCCTGCAAGCTGCCTGACAGCTGCAGCCCAGCAACAGGCACAGGCTGATGCTGATCATAGAGTCACAGAATTACAGACTGGTTTGGGTTGGAAAGGACCTTAGAGCTCATCTCATTCCAATCTCCCTTGCCATGGGCAGGGACACCTTCCTCTAGACCAGGTAGCTCTGAGCCCTGTCCAACTTGACCTTGAATACCTCCAGGAATGGAGCAACCACAGCTTCTCCAGGCAGATGCTGATGCTCAGCCTTGCTGCAGAGCTGCGTGTACCTACCAAGACCTGGAGATTCAGGCTTGCTACATGGGGAGCAGATTTGGTGAAGGATCTTATCCATCCAAGGCACTCTTCCCTCTGAATTCAGTGGGAGGAGGGAAAGCATTTAGCTTACCACCAGATAAAGTTTCCTCTCCACTTGTCTGGGAGCGATCATGACATTCACAGAAACTAAATCACTCTTTGGAAACAAGTGACACAGGATGATATTTCACATTTTTAGATGATCCAATTGTATTTTGCTCCCCCACACTCCCCTGTAGAGAATTAAATGATGCTCGGCCAAGTAAATCTCTTACTTGGTCAGGCCTTTCCAGCTGTCCTTTGTTGGCTGGGAACCAGTTGCCTTGTATGGGAGCCACAGCTTCCATAGAACCCACTCACAGCCTTGCAGATGTTTTTTGGGGAGGCAGGAGGAATCAGCAGCTTGGGCTGACACACACACATCTAATTCTGGCAGTAGAGAGGAGGGCAAAGGTGAGGAATGACACAGAGATGGCACATCTGACTTCTGAGGCTGGATTTAAAGAAGTGAAAAAAATGTGGTCCAATTACTTGTCTGAAAATGTTTAGGTATTTTTGTAGATAAAAGAACTGGGCCTAATTCTGTCTTAAGAAAACCATCTCAGGGCTGACTGCTGAAATGCCCTTCATGTCAGTGGTGGTTGGAAAGATAACCTGAGTTTATTTAGTGAATTTAATGAGGGGCTAGGGAGGTCTGAGCAAGAAAGTTCATTGCACAAATTCCCAAGGCTCCATCATCATGAACTGCCATGGTTGAAGGAGCACTTTCAGTAACTGGTCTGGTGTCTTTCTGCAATGAGAGATGAAACTACCCTTTGCCTTTAGCTTACCAAAAGGATTTGTTTGTGGTGCTTGAGTCCTGTTGTGCAGGAGTAGGCAGCTCTATGTGGCTTAGTAAGGAGTAACATCTGGATGCAAAATGCAGATGAGTTCAAATTAGAAGCCAAGCAAACATTTTTAATAGTGAGAGACTGAACCACGAGAGCACTCTGCCAAGGGGAGTAGGGAGGTTCTTTACCTCTGAGTAATTTTGAGTTATTGCTGGTGACCTTTCTGCAGGTGCTTTTTTCCATTACAAGTTCCTGGGCTCAGCACAAAAAATTACTCTGAAGGGGGAGAAAACATAGATGCTTCTTTTGACCTTAAGGTCTCAGAAAGGTTGAAAGGACAAGGCACACTGTAAATTTGCCTTGTGTTACTGAGGTTATCAGAGAAGAGAAAATGGTTGTTACAGTCCAGGCGTTGCTGTTGGCTCCTTGCTGTGCTTTTTTTGCTGACTGGGATCTGTGCTGTAGTCACCACAGCCCATCCTTGGGTGTTGGGAGGGTTAATGGGTGTTTGCAGAGTGCTCTGGGAGAGGAGGGAGGGCATCATTTATTACTGCAGAGGTTGGAGACTCCCTGATGTGATTATGACGTGTAGTGATGGAGGCTATTTTTATTGTATGTTGTGAATATTTCCTTGTATGGAATCACACAGAGCTCACTTGTGACTTCTAGCTCTGTTGAAAGCTCCAGCAATGAAGTTCCCAATGTCTTTGGCATTCCCAAGTCAGTGCTGTGTGCAGCAGTGTTAATTAGCCTTGGAGGCAATGCATAATAATGATGAGATAATCAGTAACTGGAAATGCCTCTGGCCTCTACTCTTTGTAAAGGGAGAGGACAGAGTACCATAGTCTCCTCTGTGTCTTAGGACCTGGTGTCTTGCACCTGGAGCAAGTAATCCCCAAGGAAGTGGAAGGAAGCTCTTAATTCTTCTTAGTGATCCAGACTGCTGCTCAGCAAATCCCCTCACCACTGGAACTGCAGATCTGTAGCTGTTAACGAGTTGAAATGGCATTAAAGAGGAAGTCAACCTTTTGCACAGTTTCCTCTTGGAAAGTGAGTGTTACTTCTAATTATAGCGATTGCAACTTTTCAAATGCTCTCCCAGGGACCAGGATGCCGGGGGTGGGGAGGGACAGCTGGAAATGCAGATGTTTTCCTCCTCTCCATTGATGCACATTAGTTATCTGAAAGGGGAGTGGAGAGAAACAGACTCCTACCATACCAACTTGGCTGTTCTCCCCACACTAGTCCTGGTGTTGAGCGTGACCGTGTCCTTGATAGGCATCAGCTTTGGTTGCAGAAACGTCTCTCCCAAGTTGTGGTTGCTTTTCAGAGAAGTTCAAACAGTCTCTTTTTTCCCCTCTTCCTCCAGTGCTTCAGTGCTTTGGCTTCTTTTTGATGGGTTAGAATTGCATTATAAGCGATTTTCTCCTAAGGCCAGACCCTCTTGCAGAAGGGCCACCATCCATGGACGAGTTGAGCCTGCCACCTCCTGGTCACACTCTCCAGGACTAACCACAGCTTGGAGCATGAAGACAGGCGGCGAAAGATTTGCATGCCATGCCGAGAGCACCATGCTCACCTTTCCTCCTACCCCAGCCTGGAGGAGGAGAAGAGATGGCTCTTCCAGGTCCTGGAGATCAAGGAGGATGTGCTGGAGGAGGAGTTCGAGAGGTCTCAGTGTCTTCATCACCTCTGCTCCATGTGGAGTTTCTGTTCCCAGCCAGGTGGTGACTGAGCTGCTGTGTCACTTCACAGCAGCTTGTTTCAGCATTGCTCTGAGGTCCCTCTTGCCCCCTCATCCTGACCTCAGAGATCCATTCACTGTCTTGGGATTTGTCCTTGTGGTCCTCTGCAGGTGTGAACATGTGGTTCCCCCTGTTTTGCAGAGCTAAGACTGAAGCTCAGCTCTGTCACCTTTGAAGTGCTTGAGTTCAGTGTCTGATGGTTTGAGGACGTAGATTTCCTGTATGGACATCAGAGAAGAGACAGACAGCTTCTGAGGAGGGCCCAAGTCATGCTCTGGAGGCAAGGTTGGGCTGTGGCCGTGGTTGGCTCTGAGCCTTGCCTGGTGCATGTCTCAGTTTTGGTCACCTGTTGTCCCCCTTGGTGGCTTATGGTTGAGCTGCTGTTGGAGCCTTGTTTGCCCTGGGAGTTCATAGAGCTGTGTCCCCCCTCCATGCTGTGTCTCTGGGTAATCTAATTTCAGCTGCACTCAAATACCATCTCTATGGTGATGACTCAGAGGCATTGCATCCCTACTCTGGGCTCTCCTCTCCCTGTCCAAATTCATATCTCAGAGGAGCTCTCTGACATCTCGTGAATGTCTCACCACTCGCTCAAGCACAACATGGCCAAATCAGAGCTTTTAACCTCTCCTCCTCAGCTCAGTGATTTCCCAAGCTCAGCAGTGCCAGGATGCTGCTCTGCTGTCAGAATCTGAGTGGTGTCTTCATCTCCTGCCTCCTCCCATGTCATCATATCCTGGCCACCTCAAAGACTTGCATAACCTTGTTAAGCCTTTCCTAAAGCTATAACTCTCTCCCTCACTTTCATCACATCCACCTCCACTTGCTGCAATATCCCTTTTAGGTCTCAACAAACTCTCTGTGGGTCAGCTTGCATCCACTGGGATGCTGCTTCAGGCATTGTTTCCTGCCTCTCCAGCCTCTCCTGCCTCACCCCTCTGGGCTGCCCTCATACCTGCAGCCACCTGCTGCCTCCCCTAGCCTCCCACCCGTGCCTGTTGGCTGTGACAGCTGCCAGGGCTGTATCCTCCTGTTAGTTGCTCATTTTTTTTCTTAATTGTAAGCTTTTGGGGTCAGAGACTTTGTTCCCCTTCTCACAATCACTAGGAAAACAGGCTGCTGCATTTCAGCCAAGCTCCTATTAGCTGCCACAAATGGGAAAACATCTCACTTGTGAGCAGGGAGGAGGCCAATGGGTGGACAGGACAAAGTGGTTCCCCAGGGTTCTGTCTGGGATGTGGCTCAAAGGCTGCTTGTCTGTGCCTGGGTCAGCAGGCTGGGGGACACAGGGCTGCATCCCTGCCAGCACACCATGCTGCCCAGAGTGGGATGGACCAGCAAATGGGTGGGATTTCAAGTGCAAATAAACAACCTTGGCCTCAGGTGCAGAGGACTCTTTTCTTCTTGCAGCTTCTTCTTGCAGCTGCAGGAGTGCAGCTACCCCAGAGCCTAAATAAGGCACTAAATGGGGACTGGGAATGGGGCACGGCTTCAGGGGGTAGAGCCTTCACCTGTGAGCAGAGCAAGGCTGGGAGGATGAATTCTGCCCCAGGGTGTGAGCTGTCAACTGCATTGATGGGTATGGATGAAATGAAGGAATGCCCAGAGCTAGCTGGACTCTTTGGTGGAAAAGTGAGGAGATGGTTTCTACAGACATGATGTGCTGCAGAACAGCTCTGGACCAGCTTGCAGGCCAGAGCTGGTGTCCCAGAAAGGTGTCAGCAGAGCCTGTCCTTGCAGTTTCCCTGCCAGCTGAATATTCATTTAGCCGAGAGCAGAAAGCTGTGATGTGCCTGCTGAGATCTGCAGCACCTCTGTTTGAAAGCAAAGGCTGTTCTCTTTCCACTAATTTACTGATGCTGAGCTCCAGCCTCATCTCTGCTCCCACAGAAGGATGAAAGCAGCCCCTTGTTATCTTCTGGCAGGAATGAGGCAGGTGTGTGTCAACAGGAGTTTTATGTTGACATGTGAGGAGCTTATTCCTAAAGCAGCTCATCCCTGGATTCCATGTGCTGCTGCTGAGCATCCCTGAGTGCATCCCTGGTGCATCCCTGAGCACCAACGTCCACAGCCTCTCTGAGCCCCCAGGCCATGCTGTGTACCTCACTGCAGCTCTTGCAAGATCTGCCTTTCCCAGATGAGCCATCCAGATGAAGGATGGTTTTAATGTGGCTGTAGAAGTGGCACATCTACACCTCTTGCTGTGATTCTTGCTGTTTTCTTGTGGGGAAAGTTTCTGTTCTGGATGATCTTATTGATTTATCTGAGGTTTAAGGATGGAAACAGTAACAGAACCTTACCACTGCCTAGCTGTGCTCTTTCTTCATTCCCCAGATCCTCCCAGCTGGGATTTCTCCACTTTTGTTCTGTCTTCAGTGGGTTTTAGTTATGGCACAACAAAAGCAGCATCAGGTCTTTGTTTTCCTGTGAATTCATCCTACGGCCATGGCCTGCCTGGGGTTAAAAATAACTGCTGGACCCTGGGCTGTTTGCTTTGCAGCACATAGCACAGTTGCTGGGAGACATGAATCGGTGATGCAATCCCAATTTTGGAGAATTTGACTTTGGACCATGTGATGCCACCCCAGGAGTCAGTAAAAATGCTGGATGGGAAATCCCCTAAATGTTCCTAAATCTCTGGAACATTCCTGTGTTGCTGGCCTGGAGGAATGCTGTGGATATGCTTGTCTCTGGACAGGGAAGGGTACCACAGTGTGAGCAGGCACTGATGTGGTCCTCAGGTCAGTTCTGCTGTCCCAGAGTCACCCACACCCCCAGGGTGCCCAGTTTGAGCAGTGCCAGATTGACTCAAACAAGCCCAAACCAGTTTGGATTGAGCTTTCTTGGCTCTCTGATGGTCTGTGCTTGAAGCATCTTTAGTGATTATCTGAACCAGCAAGGTCTTCTGATTGTCTTTTGACACATTTACCTCTTCTCTGCTAAAGAGATCCTGAAGCTTCCCTTGACTCTCTGGGGTAAAGGAGAAATAGGCTAATGGGCTCTCATGCAGGTCCTTGCCTCTCAATGCTCTTCCTTTTCTTGAGAAAACAGTAGGGAAATTTCTCTAATGTTCTCCAACTTGGTAATGAACAATTTGCTGCAGGATATAATGTGGCATTAGCACCTCATTTGCAGATGGAAGCACTAAGTAAGCAGTATTCATCAGTCACAAGAACCAGTTCTGCTGCTCAGGGCATTAGAGTGAGTGGAAGATGACTTGGCTTTTCTGACACATAATACATATAATGATAATAAAAAAATAGAGAGGTTCCTTGTTAAGCATCACATTATCTTCCAGGAAAGTGCCCTGCAGACTGCAGGCCATGGTTCTCTTGTGCTTTGTATGAAGGCAAAGCATCACAAGAGGAGAGAGAAACCAGCTTGCTCCAGAATGGCTCCCACTGGTCCTCATGCTCTGCTGCTGGTACAGCAATTTGTGGTGGCCAGAGCTGCTGCATATGGAAGGAGAGAACTTCTTGTTGTTGGGCTCTTGAGGAAACAAGGAAAATTGTCCAAAAGTGAGGAGCCACACCAGGCATGATCAAGGGCTGGGATACAGCCCTCCATGTGCAAGAAGGATGGCAAATGCTGCCCAGCAATGGGGAGATGAGCAGGGCTCATCCATCCACTCACCTTCCAGCCAACAGGATGGACTGTGTGGGCTCCCACGCCTTAGAAAGGAAACTGGGCTCAGGAGGTATTTAGAGGCATCAAGAAGGTGCTGGCAGGGAGGGCAGACCAAAGGAGGGTCCACAGGTGCTCAGCATGGAAAACCAGCTTTGCTGTGCTGGGATATCCACAGCTCAGCCCTTGCAGAGTTCACCCTGCCAAAAAATGAAGGTCTCTCCGTTTCCACTGAAATTAATCCTTATGGGAATCTGGTCTCTGATGCAACACTCAGCAGGAGATTTCTTTTTCCCATCACTCTGCTTATTTCAGATTGAAAAATAAACAGAGGTGAAAAAGCAATAGACAGTAAAAATATCTAGGAGCTGCTCGAAGAGTTAAGAGTTTGCCATCTGCCCGTGGGGAACGCAGGGAGATGGGTAAATGGGTAATGCAGAGTGCTGACTCAGCTGCCATACTTCAGTGATGAGAGCTGAGGGAAAGACTAAACATGCTGCCTTGTATTTTGGCTTGGAATTACATTAGAAATAATAAACATCTGAGCTCTGATTCTCAACTGACAATATCTCTAAATGGAAGGGAATGTATGGGATGGGAACCAGCAGCAAATGGCCAAAAGGAGTAAGCAGCTACTGTTGCAACTGAAGAATGTGTGAAGGGGCAAGGGAGGGAGCTGCTGGGGATGTCTCAGCGTGTGGGATGGGGACCAAAGGAGCTTGCTGGAACATGTGTCCCCCTAAGGACTTTGGGAATTGCAAGGTAGCGAAGGAAGAGGAGGAGGACTGTTGTGTTTCTTCACTGCTCCATATCTCGAGCATATCTGAATCCTGGGCTCAAGCTTCAGTTAGGGTCCAAAAAGTCCTTTACGTCCAAAGTGCATGGCCTGAGGCTCCTGCTTGTGCTGGTTCACTGCCCACAGCAGGAGAGGGCTGATGTCCTGGAGACTTGGGACCAGCCCTGGTGAAGCCCATAACTGTGACAGTCTCCTGGGTTTGCACTGCTTTGCTTTGGTGTTACTTCTCTTGCCACGGTACCTTTGCTGGTTTGGTGGTGGGTCCATCTCTCCCTGCCTTTTCCAACCCAGCACAGATCCCCTTGGTGATGGAGCTTGCATTTGAAAGATTGTTTTTTAACTTTTCATTAGGAGAGTAGACTTGAGTGAAGAGCAGGTTTCCTTGTTCAGTGGCTGAACTAAAATTACTCAGGAAAAAATTCGGTTGGGGTTGAGATGAAATCCATGCTCCCTTTGGGTGTGCTCAAGAAGCCATGAGCAGCTGAACACCTCCATGAGCAGCTGAACATCTCCAGGAGCTGGTGGCTGGTGGCCTGCAAGTCTGGGTGACCTTGTTCCTGTCCCTAGCCCCATGGTTAACTGGAGTGGGAGCACTATGTTGCCTGCAGACCCAGGAGGAGAAGCTGCCCATGGCCATGGGCGCTGACTCAACCTCTCTGTTTACCCTTTTATTCCAAGGGGTTGTTCCTCTGAAAGTTGTTTGTGGCTCTTCTCTAATTCCCACTCTTCTAGAGGGTTCATCCTTCATCCCCTGCAGACCATCCCCAGTCCTGCTTTGAACCTTCTAGATCAGAGAGACATGATGGGGAACACATAGAGGTTTGAGGTGTGAGACCAGGGAAGGCATCATCAAATGTCACCTCCATGTGGGATCTGATTTCCCAGGGAGGGAGGATGAGACAAGCTCTGCAGGTGTTTGTTGGCTTCAGGATGGATAAAACACAGACCCATGCTCTTGGTGTGCTCAAGGTAGGCACATGTGGGTCCCTGTAGTGTGCTGGGCAGTGTGACCTGCAACTCCAACAGCTATAAGTGCAGAGGCAGGGCAGCCTCACCTCCACCTCCTCCTCCTTCCTGGCTGTAATTTCCTGCAGTGAACACACCATTGCTTTGCTGGAAATAGATGTGTGGAAGCACACTGAGATCAGGTCCTTGGGGCGTCTCTCTTGTCAAGGAGATGGGTCAATAGAATTATTCTGACTCAAACCCAGGCCATGTATTGCCTCCTAAATATGGCTCCATTCACCAAGAGGTGGATTCCTAATGAGATGAGCTTGAGGAGGCAGGCAGTAGAGCACACTGCAGATTATAGCCTGAGGGAAAGAACTAGCCGTTTATAGGAATTTTAATTAAACCTGACAAAGCCTGAGAGGAAAAGGGGAGAGACTGAGGCCATCTGGCATAAAGATGCTGAATAAGCTCAGACTGGTGAGTACTGTTGACCTGCTGCAGTTTGTGAGGATGTGCATGTCTCTGGGTGCATGGGCCAGTGACACAAGTCCTTCCATGGTGCTGGGTCAGGACAGAAGTCAAAGTGAGCTTTAATCATACTGTGCTTTGTACAAATGCACTAAACCTTCCTTGGAAGTAAGGCACTAGGATGCTTTGCCCTATTTCTGGCAGCACCAAGATGATGAGGTATGAAGGGAAACGCTGTTGGGAGGGTGGACTGTGCTGCTGGGGGATTTCCTACCACCTCCTCATGATGCAGATGGGGTTTATCCACCCACTGGAGCCCCCAGGTGATACTGTGCTGGCAGGCACATTTTGAGACCCTCTGCCCCATGCAGCCTGGTCTTGAATACTTCCAGGGATGGAGCAGCCACAGCTTCTCTGGGCAACCTGTGCCAGTGGCTCACCATCCTCACATGAAAGAATTCCTTCCCAATATCCAGTCTAACCCTGCACTCTGCCAGTTTGATGCCATAACCCCTTGTCCTGTCACTCTATGCTCTTGTGAAAAACTCTCTCCAGCTCCACCATCAGTGTGGGCAGCATCCCTGGGGCCAGGAGCAGTGCTGAGTGGGTGGCACAGGCTCAGCAACTGGCTACAACATCTGTGAGATGGGGATAAACCAGGGAAGGGCTGTGGGAGCTCCTGGCCATGCACAGTGCCTGGCTGCCCTTGCTGAGCTCTCTGGGGCATTTGACACACAGTCTGAGCCAGCTGTAACTCCCCTCGGGCTATTAATGCAAATAGCAAGGCATCAGTGATACTCTTTAGTTTAGCTAGAGCAGCCTTCAGAGCACTGCTGAATAAGGATTAAAAGGCCATTTAATCTATTTTTTTTCCCTTTGCAAACACAAGGAAAATTCAAACCAGCTGACAGGGCTGGTGGTTTTGAGCCAGTTGCAGCAGCCCCTGGGATTCCCTTGGCAGTCTGGAACTGCCTGCGGGGAGAGGTTGGAATGAACCAGGTAATTTGGGCTGTGTCCTGGTGGTGTTGCAAGTGGGGGTGGCTGGTGGGAGGCTGCTTTCTTTTGCCCTGTAATGAAGCCCTACACCACGTGCAGTGAGCACTGTGCTAGTGGTTTTACCTGTCTGGGATGAGGATAGATCCCTGCCCAAAGAGGAGAGCCAGAAAAACAGAGGTGAAGAAGGCAGGAGAGAAGCTGGAAAGATGAATTTTACTGTGTGGGTCCTGCTAGCAGCCAGATACATCCCCAGGCCTCAGTCCTCTCATCTAGATGTCCAGCATCTTTGCTTGGCTCTGCCCTGGCAGACCTAAACCCTCCATCTCTCTCCTGTGCTGGAGATGATTCAAACCCACTTTGATCCCTGGCCTGGGGACCTGCTCTTATTTCCCAGCCCCATGTGTGTGGTTTGGGGATCCTTTCCTCCTGTTTAACCGAGCTAGAAGGATACATCAGGTGCTACTCCACACTTGCCCTGGCTCACAGAGCTGGAAGCCCAACTTGCCCCAGCCTTGCCTGCCTGTGGGTCCAGCCACCTGGTACTTCACCTGGTTTCTCCACACCTCTCGATGCTCCATGTCCACCCACTCCTGGTGAGATGTGTCCCACTAGTCCTGGATACAATTTTTTCCTAAGCACAAGTTCCATCTGGAGTAATTGCATCTTTATTGCAGCTATTGTATCAGGCAAAATAATAGAACTCTATTAATTAGGCATAAAATGGGAGCAGGGGAGGCTGGAGAGAGGATGCACATTGAATGACTGCAGTATCCTGTGTGGGATGCCACGTCCTGCTGCCATCAGCACTGCCCAGAGGAGGGTCAAGCTTTCTGCAAACCACCCTTGGGACTCTCCTGGTTCCCCCAGGCCTCTCTGTGTTCCTGTCTGGAGTTGAGCTGCACACGTGGGTGAGGGCACGTCCCGAGCATGTGTGCCAGAGCCCATCTTCACATGCCTGGAGCACTCTTGAAATAATTGTGCCCAAACATTTTGACTAAGCCCTTTGCTCTCCCCTCCCTGCTAGCATCCCAGCTCTGTGGTATCCCTGGAAAATGCTGGCTCTCACTGTGGGACAGGCTCTCCTGGCTGCTCAGCCAGCTGCCGGTTGGTTCAAATTAACTTTGCAAGCAATGCTCTGCCTCGTTTTCTTCTGACTCCAACAACCTCCAGGCTGCTCAGTGCCTGTGTGGCCTGTCCCCCTCCGAGCTTTGGGGACAGATATAATGAAAATCATTCTGGGTTGAAAATCACAGCCTGGGAGAATGGGTTTCTCCTCTTCTCACCAGGAACCCGGCTGGAGAGCCCAGGCAGCTGAGCAGAGAAAACTGGTTTTGGGGACCAGGCGGGGATGTGGAGCAGGGCTGGGTGCTGGGATTTGGGATGTGTGGTGGCTGGGAAAGGGAGATCTGCAAAACCATGCAAGGCCTGAGCTTTGCTTTGCTGCAAACCATGAGCATGGGTTGGAGACATCAGCCAGGGTGGCCAGGGTGCAATAAAGGCTTGAAATCCTCTTTGCACCAGAGCGGGCTGAAAATCCATTAAAAAACTACCTGGAGAAATGACCTTCAGAAGTTACCTCTCTGCCTAAGACAAACCATGGTATGGGGAGTGGCTTCAATGCATCTCGGGTACCTGCAAGGATTTTAGCAAGAGCTGGCACATTCTTGGGAAGCCTTGATCCATGTGTGCCACACATGCAGCCCATCAGTCCTGGAACACATGTGCCAGTCTGCTAATTACCCATCCCTGCATCCTCACATCCCCATCCCTCACTTGCCCCAGTGTGGCTGTAAGAGCAGGTTCACTATGGAGGGGGTTTATTGGCTGGAAAACCAGAAAAATCCTCAGTCTGAAGGGCATGGTCAACCCTTGGGAGGGCAGTGGAGGCTCCTGGGGTCCAGCTGGGCAGCTCCATCAGGAGCATCCCTGTCTCTGTGGTGCTGCAGGCGTGGGTGGACACAGGACTGTAATTTCATTTCTCGTTGATTTGCACACACTGTGAAGTTAATGCTCCTAAAAATGATAGGCAGTTTTGCTGGGGAAGAGCTGAATCTCACCCCCTGCTCTCCTTGTGATGGTGGAAGCAGCATGGTAAGGTTAGCAGGGCTGAAATGCTTCAGTTTAGTGAGGACCAACCAGCTGGGCTGTGCTGGCTCTGAGTGATGTGCCTAGTGCCTGGTCAGTCCCATTGGTGTACAGGCTCCTGTGTGGCCTCAGCCAACTCTGCCATGGGACATGTGCCACTGCTCTGTAGCCTCCCAGCGGCTTTGGGAGAAGATTGTCAGCTGGGAGTACAGCAATTCTCTCGGTTAATTCAGAGAGTGGCGATATCAAAAAGCTAGAGCTGATGTGCTCAGTGCTTTGGCAGTGTCCAGTATAGCTGCTGTGCTCAGCCCTCTGTGGGCCTTGGGCTGCCTTTCCCATGGGATTGAGTGCAACTGTGCTCCAAGCAGAGGAAGGAAAGCAGGAGTGCAGAAAGATGCTGCTCTCTCCAAAGATGGCTCTGGAGCTGGCTGGGAGGATTTCTTTCTGCGATGTTGGCACAAGTTGCAGGGGAAATCACTGAGAGAGGAGAGGCAGGCTTATTCCTAGATTTCTCCTGGGTTTAGGTAGTTCAGGTTTATTGGCAGCCATTCAGGAGAGTGTGTTTGTAACAACTGCACTCCCTGAGGAGCAGAGGGGGAGAATTAACCCACGAGTGTCCTCCTCAGTGGCTCTCAAGGGGAAGAAATCCACTGTCAAACACAGCCCAAAGCCTAGAGGAGCAAAGTGATTTCACTCCTGCAATTCCATCTCCTTTCTATCAGTACCCATGGAAGCACCCATGAAGAACTTGTCAGTGATGAGCTTTGGGAACAATTATTTCTGCACACTTTTCTTTCCCAAAGAAAAAAAAACTGCCAAGCTTCTCTTTGAATTTGCTGGGTCAGCGCTTTGGCTGCTGCTTGGTTATTTCAATTGCTGCTTTCCCCCTTGTTAAATCCTGCCCTGTACGGAAATGCATGAGCTCAGGAACTTTGACACCCTGGTCCCTGCCAGGGCCCTGCCACCACGTCTGCCATGATTGATTACTGCGAGAAAGGGGCTGCAGATGCTGTGGTTACACATAGCAACAGGGAGTTGGTTTCTGCTGTGGAGGAAGATGTTATCTGCCTGGGATTTGCCTCAAGGAAAGCCCCCCCAAGGCCTTCCCTTCAAGTTGCAAAACCAGTTGAGGCCACCCCAGATTTGGCTGTTTCTTTGCATGAGCAGTAAATGGAAGCAAAGATTTTAGCAAGCCCCTTTGGACATGCTGCACAGTGGGAAACGGGGCAGGAAAGCCAAAATGCATGTTGGCTGCTACATGAAGGGAGACAGGCTTTGGGCAGACCAATAGTGTTGGAATTGATGGAGCCATTGAAAAAACTGAGCTGCAGAGATAGTGATCTCTGGATCCTTGGCAAGGGGAGCTCTGGATGAGTGAAGATGTGACACTGGATGGTGTGTGTCCCCCAGACCCGGGGCAATGGTTGCTCCTGAGATAAGCTGGGTAGGCTTTGCCACTTGCCCTCACTCTAGGCAAAGAAGAGCTGAGCCTCCTGAACTCAGTGGGTCTGTATCCATCAGCATCTTCCTTCTTCCTTTTGATCTCTTTTCTTCTTCGTGGGATGTGGTTGAGATAGAGATTTCCAGAGGCCTCTTATTTATATACAGGTTTTCTGAGTGGGAGCTTCCCAGAAGGATAGAGCCCACCTATCCCCTCCTAAACACATGAATACATGTAAAACCTCTTGCTGCTTCAGAGTGTAAAGCAGCCCTGCTCAAACGGGTTGTAAAATCAGGTAGATCAAGTCTTCCCTGCTGTAAACAGTTAGTCAGCTGCAAAATACTTTCTTTTTCAATTTGCTTTATCTGGACAAAGCAATCTGCTGGGATTTGGTGAGACACCATGTTCATCCATCAGCTGCTGTCGCCCTACACAGAGTCTTGCTTGATCCCAGGGAATCAATCCTGCCTAATGTATAAATATTAGATCTGGAGTCTCGGCTGTGGAGGAGAACACGGAGCTGTCAGATAAGCTGCAATTAGTGCATTTATCTACTTTATTTTCCTGTCTTTTCCCAAACACCACTTGCCTGCCTGCTTTTAATACATGTTATTAAACCTGCACTAAATGTTGATTAAAGAAGCTGAAGTCCCAGGTGTTTGTTTTCTAACACTGCTGTGAGACTCACTCTTCAACTGCCTTCTGCACATTTCAGTTTTTAGGAGTTTTCCCCTCCCTTCGAAGTATATTCATGCCAGGGAAATCGGTTTTTAGGAGCAGATTAGTGGGTCATCCTTCTGCTTTGCTTTGATTTTCTTGGCTTCACTGGAGGGTGATGGGTCAGGTCTTTGCAGGCAGCTCTCTTACCTCAGAGAAGCATTTACTCCCCTTCACCAAGTGCTCCAGAACCACTTGAAGCAAAATATTGCAAAAAAGATACATACATTCTTATTAGTCTTGCAAGACAAACTACTGCAATCAATCCCAGTGCTAGACTAACTCCTTCCCTTTGCAATTTGGATGTTTAGAAGTAATTTGGGGAGTAATCGCTGCAAATGGCAGCATGGAAGTAACTGCCTGCAATAAAACATTGCGGGGGTGACTGTTATCCTAATGATATTTCCAACAAACATTACTGAAATATGTTTTCTCTAAAAATGGTAACACAATTTTGATGTTCTTAGTGCTAGCATGGAAATGGAGTGAAAATTAGCTGGGCTGGTTCTGTGGTGATGATTTCTTTAATATTGCCATTGTGGCTTCGTTCCCCCATTCTTACTGCTCTGCTTATCCAGGGATACAGCATTACTCTCTGCTTCATGACCTGCTTGTGTGTTGTTTCATGTGATGAAGCTCCTTTCCATTAAACCAGTATAAATAATTGCTATATGCTTTCACAGAGGGAACAGGAATGTTGCAAGTGGCAATAGCATTAGAGGAAAAAGCTGCTGGCCTGATCCCAATGGCCTTTTCTCCTTTTTTCCAGATGGGTTCATCTCTTATTCTTTGTGAATAATTTATCCAGGCATGCCTGGAAGTGTTCTCTAAAGAAATTATGACTTTCTTAAAACATCCATACCAGTGCTGCTGGTTGGTGCTTTTGCCCTTTCAGTGAAGTGGTTTTCTCTCTGTGTGTGAGCAAGCTGGTGGTGCTGGGATGTGCTGAGATTTTGGGAGAGGAGCCTGGGAGGGTCAGAAGATGTAGGTGGGCAGTGATGGCATGGGCAAGGTGTGAGTACCATCCAGACACCATCTAACTGTGAGGTTGGAGGTGGCTGAGTTGTGCAGGGATACAGTTTGGAGTTGGGCAAATCCTTTAGGACCTGCTAGATCATAGAATCACAGAATCATTAGGCTGGAAAAGCCCACTAAGAGCATCAAGTACAACTGTTTCTCCAGCACTGCCAAGACCACCACTAAACCATGTCCCCAAGTGCCACATCTGCATGTCTTTTAATACTCACCCTTCAGGGATGGTGATTCCACCACTGCCATGGGCACCTTGTACCAGGGATTGATAACCCTTTCAGTGAAGAAATTTTCCAAATATCCACCCTAAATCTCCCCTGGCACAATTTGTGGCTGTTTCCTCTCGGCCTGCCACTTGTTAATTGGATGAAGAGACCAATCCCCACCTGTCTCCAACCTTCTTTCAGGGAGTTGTAGAGAGTGAGCAGGTCTCCTCAAGCCTCCTTTTCTCCAGGCTGAGGCTACCAGCTCCCTCAGCCACTCCTCATCAAACTTGTGCTCCAGCCCCTTCCTCAGCTCTGTTAGTCTTCTCTGGACATGATGGTTCCTGTGTGCCCTGCTTAATATCTCTATCTAGGCCACTTCATAGAGGTTTCCAAGGAAAACCTTTCCTGTTGACAAATGTTTCCAGGGTAATTCAACTGTGATTGTAAATTTTTCCCTGTGAATCCAGCACAGCTTCAGCCTCCACATCCCTTGACTGAAGTCAATCTGCTGCCTGCAGCTGGGTTGGGTTTATAGAGCATGAGAGCTGAGGGTGGGGGCTGCAGGGGGGGCTGCCCCTTCCTTCTTTGGGTGGATGGGTGCATGTTAGGTGCCTCTGCAGATGGAGCCCATGGTGGCCAAATCTCTCCAGCCAATTGCTTCCTGTTATTCAGCATTTGTAAACCAGAGTGGGATGGATGGAGAAGCAGTGCCAGCCCTTGCTTGTGTGTCTCCATCTGGCCAAACCTGCCGAGAGAGCTTGAAGGCCAGAAGGAAATAATCACCATGCTCATCATCAAAGCAGCTGAAAATCCAGGACATCGTGAGCTATGGGGAACACAAGAGGAGAAAATTTGGGGGAGGCTTCAGACATTTTCTATGCCTGGTGCTCCTGCCTGGAATGCAGCCATGCATCATCCTCCCTTGGAGACAAGGCAAAGCCCTGCACGGCAAACACCTATCAATTAAATACTGTGTAAAATGAAAGACAGGGTGTTGTTAAGCCCTCATTGTCCCTACAGAAGGGTGTGCTGCTGCTGGTAGCCTGTTAACAGGTCCCTGCTCTCCCTAAGAGGGGGAGCTGGCTCTGCTCAGTGGCTCATAGCTGCTGCCGGTGCTTGGTGTTCAGGGATGTGCTTTTCATGGCATGTCTCTGTCAGCTGCAGAGCTATTAAGGCAGGTGATTAAATGCGATGCCTCTATTGATCCTGCGCTGCTTCCCAGAGCCAGGGATGACGTTATCCTCTTTGGATATTCATAGAGCTGCTGCTGAGAGCCGGCTAGGAAATCCTTCTGGACAAAGGTGTCAGCAGCCGTCTGCTGCCTTCTGCAGCCCTTTCAGCTGCCAGGCTCCTGCTCTGAGCTCCTTAGCACCACGGGAACAAGGACTTCTGCTCATCGGCCCGTGAATGGCCACAGTTTGACTCCATGCTGGTGGTGATGGTACGTGGTGAAGGAGGAGGACACGTCCTGGTGCATCTACCCATCCTGCACTCAACCCTCTGGCTCCACACCAATGGGATGCTAATGCCCTCCTGGCAGCAGTGCTGGATGTTGGACAAACTGAGTTGTACCTCTGGGGATCATTTCTCACCACTGGCTGTGAATACCATTTCCCTGCAGGTCATAATTTTGCTTTTTCTCTCTTATTTGCCTAATTTTCAATGGAAGCATCTCCCCATGAAGTGATGCTGAGGGAGCCTGAGCGACACCCACCTCCTGTTTGGCATGGAGTAGCCAAGAACAGAAGGGCAGGCCTAAGAGCAGGCAGGCTATTCTCCAAATGCAACAGAAAACCAAAGGAAATTTGTTTTTAAAGCATTTTTACTAGGTGTTTGGTTTCCAGCCAACAGCCTAATGCATCACTGAGTTTAGCTCCATCTATTCTGCAGTGCAGCTGCCCAAGAAATCAATGCCCTGACATACTTTCCTTTGCTAAAAAATACACTTTTGCTTGAGTGGGTGTGAAAATGGAGCTCTTGCCAAAGCCCTGTGAGCGCCGAGGAAGGCTGCCCCGCTGAGCCCAGCATCCAAAGGAGCCACAGGACAAAGGCTTCACTCTCCAACTTCTGTTCTGCTTGCAGGGGCCACAGGGCTTTGAATACTGACCAGAGGGCAATTTAACAAGGGAAGTGTCTTCTATTCTCTGGCTGAAAATAACCATTTTTCTAGTGCATGGCCAGGTGATTTGTGGTCTAGGCTGATTTTCTGGCTTCCTTTATTCAGAAAGCATCCAAAAATCCTTGCTGCAGCACTTGGGCTGTGCATTGATTTCTGCACAGACACAGCTTCCTTGGGTGTGTTTGGTCTGGCCATGAAATGGGGAATATCTCTGCTCCTCATGGACTCCTTTGGGAAAGAGGTGTCTAATCCTTCCTGCTTCCTTGGTGAATCCCAGCCTTGCTGGGAAAACTGAAATATCAGTCTAACTCCTGACCTCACAGCAGTGTCCCTTGGCTGATGGTTTCATTCTTGGAGAACAGCCCCCACACAAAATAACAGAACAAAAGTCACAAAACCAACCCTGAATTCCCCTCTCTCTGCCTGTGTTCTGACACAGGGTGGTGATTTCCAGCAGTGCTCAGACAGACCTACTGGAAGCTACAACCACTGGCCCTGGAGCTGCCTATGGCCAGGGGCTGTGGTGATGGGCTCCCACCAAATGAGGGTGATTTTTAAAGCCTTTCTGTAAGGTGAAATGCCTCTGCATGATTGTCCACTGTGAGCATGGATTTTGGGAAATTATGGTTTCCTGCAGGGAGAATCCACACAGATTTGGGTCTGGGTGATGTCAACCCTCTGCCTTTGCAGCCCTCAGATTGCAGGATCACTGTTACTGTGCAGGCATTGCCCGTCCCCCTGCCTCCCTCCTACGAGGTCTCTGACTCAGAGCCTGTCTCCTTCTGACAAGTTTATTGGTTTTACAGAGCTTTTCCAGTGCTACCGAGGCAATGCCTTTCATTTTGAAGGAGAAGCAAGGAATAGTTAATGCCTGAGGAGTGAGTGAGCCATGTGGCTGGGCAGGCTCGTGTGGGACCACCATCCTTTGTGTTCTGCATCCCTGATCCTGATGCATCATGAAAAAGCATGAGAATGCCCTGATGTCATTCCTGGAGGGGATTGCTTGTGTTTCCAGCTCTGGCTGAGTGGTTTTGTTCACGTTGGAGCCTTTGCTGCCTGCTGGGGTCTGCCCGGAATGGGGCCATGAACAGGGTATGCAGTCCCTGGAGTGAGTGGGATAGAAAAGCCTCAGCAAAGTCCTGCTGGTGTCCTGGGCACAGGATGCTGTCAGGGGGACACACAGGCTCACAGATGCTCATTTTCTGGATGGATTGACAGTTCCCAGCTCCAGAGCCTCCAGGAGAAGGACAGGTGAGCACCCTGGCACCCTACCATGCCTGCTGTGCTCAATGGCAGCTGCTTCTGGCCTGGGAAAAGCACACACTCCACCTTGAAATTCACTCTGCCATCTCTAAGAGGTACTTGACGTTCTATCTCCTGCCCAGCTGCCAGCTTGTTTTCCTCCTGCAGGTCTGGCTGGCTGCTGTCAGAGCTAGTGTGCTCTTCCCATCCCCAGCACCCTGAGCCTCTGATGGCAGCACACCCTGGGATATCACCTCTCACTTCGGAGGATACCTGGGTCATTAATACACTTTATGGATTAATGACTGAAAACATTTGGAGCATGAGAAACTGTGGCCCAAACCCCTGCTGTCCCAGCACTCGGCACTGTGCCTTCGAAGTCATTGTGGATTTACAATATCAGGCCAAAAATGTGGCTTTCTTAGTGGAAAAAGAAAAGTGCAGCTGGGAAAGGGAAAAGAAAAGGTGCTTACTCGTTTGCCACATTATAATTATATTGTGATGTGGTAGAGTGAAGTGATGCAATGAGCAGCACTTACTCACTCCTAAGTGAGTGCTGCATCTGTGGAAGGGGAGGCTGATGACGGGAGGTGCTGGCAGGACTCTCATCATTGGGACTAGGTATTATCTGCTTCAACAGCAGGGTAGAGGGAGATAGTGGGGCTCTGGGGAGGAGTGAAACCAAATGAAAACCCAGAAGAAAGGCAAGCCGGTAACCAAAAACCAGAGCATCCCTTTCTTCCATGCCCAGAGTCCCTGAAGCAAACCTTTCATCATCCTGGAAGAGATGTGCTCACATGGTGGCAGGAGGGCAGTGGCTTCTGTGCTCAAGGTTGGGGTTTGCACAGTGATTGAGATCTCAGCTGGTGAACAAATCTGCTCAGCAGATTGCAGAGGAAAGGGTGGGAGAGGCACTTAGGAGCTGCCATGTGACACCTGTGAGCTCAGTGTCCTGCTGGATGGCTGCGCACGAAAGACAGTAGGTCTCAATTTGAGCTGAATGTTTTCCAAGTATCTATCCAAAGGTTTGGGGGAATCGATTTTCATCACCTGCTCGCTGCATGTCCCTCCTCTCCAGGGGCTGGGAGGATCTCCCTGAAATTTAACTGCAGCAGGGAGGTCACTCAGCTGTGCTTCAAGTAGTTTCCACTCCTGGAGCCCCACAGGGTTTTTGGAGGATGCTTAAGCTTTGAGGGGAAAATATTGCTCCCAATGCTATAGAACTGGTGTGAGGCTGGGCTCAGCCCCTCGCCTGGAGCACTGAGTTCCAAGGGAGCCACTCTTTGAGCCAGCACACTGACCCCAAAGGATCCCAGCTCTGTTCTGCAGGGTGGCAGGGAGAGAGGCTGGGGGAGAGCCAACCCCAAACCCTGAAGTTGCAACCACTGGGCTAGAGCAGGGCTTGCTCTGTGTGAGGCACACTGGGAAAGTATCTGGGGTGCAGCTTGCAGGGGGATAGTTTGAGGAGTGACTTTGAAGCTTAGCACAGACATTCACTGTCCAGCAGAGCTGCTGTTGTTTTGCTTTGCAGGTGAGTGCAGAGTCAAGCAGTTTGTGTTCAGCCCTTGGCTGCACAGGTAGCCAGCTGTGAGTGCAAAACCTTGCTCAGCCCAGCTTCTCTCCAACCTGTCCAGGTGGCCATGACCTCTTGTCCTCCCCTGGGACACGCTGGATGTGCAGATGGAGTTTTCTAAATGCTTTTGCAGAAGCTGAGCTAATATAAAAGAGTGTTTTTACTTTGCCCTTCACATGTCTCCCCTTGCCCTTGTCCCTCCTGTTCCATCCTGTCCCTCCACTAGTCCTGCTCCATCACTCCCTTTCTCCTACCCGGCAGGGGAGGCTGAGACCTGCTCCTGGTGTGAAGGAGATAACAGTGGAAGAAATGCTCTGCCAGGCCAGTGAATTCAGCTCATTACAGAGTGTTCTCACAAATTTCTGCTGCCCTCTTATCAGCCCATCAGCCTAACCAGATCACCCTTCAGCTCCCACCAGACACAGCCACACCTCCGCAGTCCGAGCCTTGGGAGCTGCAGCCTGACTCACACTGTGTGGGAGAAAGGAATTGTTTCAGCCGCAGCAAATCGGGCCCATAATAACCTTCCTCTCCATAACGGCAGTGATGCTTCTTCAAAAATATACTTTAATTGATTTTGGATAATGAATTTGGCTTATCAGGGAGCGGTCAGCAGAGGGATGAGGAATGGGTGGGTGTGGAGTAGCAAGTGGAAAGGAGGGATGGCTGTTGTGCCCCGTGGAGTGGGTGCAGGAGGTCTGATGCTGCAGGTAGGGCACAGGCAGGGCATGGGCAGCCAGTCAGTGTGACATGAGCAGAGGGAGAGTGACACCACTGGGTTCATCATCAGTCTTGCCAGGGATTATTTCTTGGAGCCTGTGCAAGGGCTGTGTCCACACACAGCCTTGGGGAGCTTTGCATGTGCACACAGCAGCTTTTCCCTTCCTCCTCCTCCATCTGCCAGCCATTTCAGCAGCTTCCCCTGGGTTCTTTGTCCACACCCTGGGGTAATGCAGAGCTGGTTTGTGTCTTCAAGAAAGAACAGTTGCCCCTTCCCCAGAGGTGTTCTGCCATGAGCCAGCAAAGAGCATTTGATGGAAGGTGAGCTGCTTCCAAAACTCCAGTGCCCTCCTCTGCCAGGCTTTCTTCATCCTGATAGCTCAAAGCAGAGATGTTTGGGGGTTTAATGTGAGATTGCCATGTACCACTGCAGTGTTTCAAGTGCTCTGCTCAGAGAGTCAGGAGAAGCCTCTGTTTCTGTCTCTTGCTGGGAAGAAAATGCAACAATGCTCTCTAGAGGCAGAAGAAGTCAAGAAGAGCTTTGCTTTCCCTGGCTCTGGCTCACATCGTGACCTCACTGCTATTCCCAGCTGTTTATTTCCCACAGAAATAGCAATTTCTGGGCATTTTGGCCTCTTGAGATGTAGTTTGGGTGGTTTGCCCTCCCTTCCTCCCCACATGATAACCTGATGTAATTACTGTGGATACTCACACAAGGGCTGGGAGCAGTGTGGAATATTTTGGGTCAGGATGGAGTTCTGGGATGAGTTGGCTGTGCAGGGTTGTAGAGGAAAGGGAAAGGGCTGGGGAAGATGTGCTGCAGCATGGAACTGGAGCCCTGATCATCAGCAGTTTTTTTTAGTGAGTCTGGGGATGAGCCCAGGAGATGTTGCAGGAGTTCCTGAGATGCTTTATCCATCCTGGGCTGATGGAGGCTTTGGTGAAGCAGCTGGTCCAGGTGCAGATCCTGAGGTCAGAGTCTGTGGTGGAGACATGCTGAAGCTGTGGAGATGTCCTACAGGAGCCTGAGTCTCCAAGAACTGGCAAAAATGGGAGTTCCATCTCATGAACTAGCAGTTATAGAGCCCATCCTCTGCTCTTCCAGAGACCCCAGCTGAGACCTGCATTCAGCTGCACTGGCTGCCATATGTGCAAAATGTTTGAGCCCTCTGCTTGTGATCGTCCAAGGGGAAAGGGGTTAAAAAGCAATGCTTTGCCCTGTGCAGGAATGTGTCAAAGGTGATGTGGAGGGCCAAGATGGAAATGCAGGTGAGATTTTTTTCTTCATGTGGGCAGATGACCAGGTAGAACTCAGCCTGTGGAGTGGTGATGCAAAAAGAGTCATAGAATCACAGATTGGTTTGGGTGGGAAAGGACCTTAAAGCTCATCTCACTCCAACCCCCTGCCAGGGGCAGGGACACCTTCCACTAGATCGAGTTGCTCCAAGTCCCATCCAACCTAGCCTTGAACACTTCCAGGGAATGGGCAGCCACAGCTTCTTTGGGCAACCTGTGCCACTGCCTCACCACGGTCACAGGGAGGTCAATAATATCTAATCTAAACCGATTCTCTTTTAGTTTGAAGCCATTCCCCCTTGTCAGATGGGTTTGTTGCCCTCTCACAGCCAGCAGGGACTGTCCCTCAGCTCACACCCAGAGCCGGGTGGGATGCAAAGCTCAAACCACCTCTGGTCATCTAAAAAAAAAAAATCCAAATAAAATTATTCTTTTTACTGTCCTGGCCAGTTTCCAGTTCACTTAATTACATTCTGCTGATCCACCCTGCAATCCCATATGTTGTTGTTTGTTTTATTAGCTCGTGTTGCAAATCTTTCAGTTCCACAGCCCTGTGAATAGCCTTGCCTGCTGAATTAATCGTGCTGCGGAAAGTCTCTGGTTAATGTGTAAAATGTACTTGACTTGCAGGCCCTGAATAAAGCAAACAAAAGAAATTATATTACTGAACTGGACTGGGCAAATCTCATGTCCCCAAGTGACCAGGAAGATATGTAAAGAATTAACTGGACAAACTGTTTAAAAAGGCACAGGAAAATACCTAGGCTGAGAGGGGTTGGTCCAAAAATCTGATGTTTGCTGCCTGGAGAAGTACACGGGATGGGTGGTCTAGCTGGTGGGGATGTGCTAGGCTCCCAGGGATGTGGCTGAGGCTGAAGGGAGGATGCTCACCATGGCTGGAGGCTCCAGGTGCTGGGCAGAGCCCTGGGCTACATACCTGAATGGAGTTGCAACCTGTTTGCTCATGGGAGTGTAAGCAAGTACAGCCCTGTCTGAGCCCTTCTGTTCACAAAATATGATTGGGTTCAGCCCTGTGAATCCTAGAACAGTTTGGGTTGGAAGGGACCTTAAAGCTCATCTCATTCCACCCCTCTGCCATGGGCAGGGACACCTTCCACTAGCCCAGCTTGCTCCAAGCCCTGTCCAACCTGACCTTGAACACTTCCAGGGATGGGGCAACCACAGCTTCCCTGGACAACCTGTGCCAGTGCCTCACCACCCTCACAGGGAAGATTTTCTTCCTAATATCTAACCTAACTCTGTTCTAAGTCAGTTTGACTCTGTGACCTCTTGTCCTGTCACTCCAAGCCCTTGTTTAAAGTCCCTCTCCAGCTCTCTTGGAACCTCTTTTGGCACTAGAAGGTGCTCCAAGATCTGGCAGTTCTAAATAGTGCTGGAAAAACCCTTGCTCTGGATTAATTTCATGGGGTTCTGTGCTCCCTGAGATTCAGTTGCTATGGGGAGCTCACTGCCTTTGGAACTGGAAGGGATCACTTTGATTATTTACTCTGACCTCTAATGAGGTGCAAAGCTTTCCCCATCATTCCCCAAGCCCACAGTTCTGCCTGAGCTCTTGCATGTGCTGCAGCTTAACTTCAAGGCTGAGTGATGGTGACTGAACCCCCGAAAGACCTTGTTAAGTTTGGAAATTACCCTTGCAATTAAAAACTGTCTTGTTTCTACCTCCTGTTTTACTTCACTTCAGTTTCCAGTGCCAGGAGCTCATTATGGCTTTCTTTGCTGCATTAAAAGATACATGTTATCAGGGGAGCACCAGGCAGAGCTGTCCCAGAGACTGAAGGCAGATGGTTGGATGGTCTGAGCTAGTAATTGGGATTCACAGGCTGCTGTGGGAAGGGGACAGGTAGGAATGGATGCTAAGGGACTGTATGAAATAACAGAGGCCTGAGGCAGGAGATATTTTCTTATTTCATGGATCTCAGTTCATCAAGTTGATGATGCTGAACTTTGCCAATGTCCTGGATTTGTGCAAAGACTCAGCCAGCTCTCACTCACTTAAGACTGCTTTGCTTTTCCATCTGCATTTTTCCTACCTTGTTAGTGTTGTTACATGGCTGGATAACTAGTGTCTTGATTGATCTTCATTCTTTGGCTGTGTTACTATGGGGTACTGCGGCAGCTGTTCTCTGTCTCAGCCCAGTGTGGTCCTTTTCCACTCCTCCATATGCTTCCTGGGGAGATAAGCACTGCTGGGATGCCAGGAAGCCTCAAGGATGGGGTTTGCTGAGATCAGAGGTGTTGCTCTGCTTTCTCCCACTAGCTGATTACAAGGCCAGTAGTAACCATGAGGAGCAAAAACTTGTCCCTAGGGAGATGCCTGAGACGTGGGGAGGGCACAGTGCTAAAACTGTGGGGAAATCTGAACCCATGTAGGATTCTTATTCAGTGTTTTCACTCCCTGCTCTCTTGCCCCCTCTTTC